>NW_010146075.1:76855-77183 GCF_000699245.1 Pterocles gutturalis
TAACTCACAGGTGTCACTCTTTGTCCTTAACAGGGGGACAAACTGAGGCACTGGCCAACTCAACAGCTTGGCAAGAGCTGTAACCAGGAGTGGTGTCGGACAGCAGCTCAGGGTGGAAACACCTGGCTTCGGTACCGTCCAGGTGTCAGCACAGAACCCCCCAGCCCCTGCAAAGGCTGTTCCCCCCCTGCAACACCCAGGGGCTCCCCAGGATCTCTGCCCCGAGTCCCTGCTGAAAAACCAGAGACACACGCCTGTATTTACCATCCTTTGTGTAAACAGGATGTCAAGTACTAAATGCTGATATTATATTATAATATAATGATAA
>NW_010146076.1:0-2879 GCF_000699245.1 Pterocles gutturalis
CAGGATATATTCCAAGCTAGTCCTTGGCCGAAGGATAAAATTAATCTCCAGGAGCCTCATGTCTTCAGACACATTTGATCTCAGATCCAAAACCTATGCTGGCATTTTGAATAGTGCTGAATCCTATTCCTAGTGTTCCTCTAATTAAATACTGTTTCAAATAAGCTAAGAAACACTAAAAATAAGGGAAAATTTAAATAAGACTATTTTTTTCTCTCACTGAAATTTCCTTTTAGAGCACAAAACTTCATTAAATTAGGAAGCGGTTGCCCTCTTGCCTCTGCGGACGAGAAGTAGTGATCTCAGACTTCGGGGAGGAGGAACAAGCTGGCATTTGCTCAAATATGCATTAAAAGAAGGGGCTGCCAGAAACTGGAAAACTGCAGAATCTACTCTCAGTGTAATGATAAGAAAAGGAATTAACCGTTTTGATCTTTAATAATCTGCCAAAATTATGTAATCCATGTCTTTTTAATCTTTACTTTGGGAATAAATTTACATGTTCCAATTTTGTTTCTTTTTTTTTTCTTACTGCAATTTTCAGTCACAGAAATGAGGTGAGATAAAATTGTAATGATTAATATGGTCCCAAAGAAAAAATCAGGCTGTTAAACTGGTTTGAGGAATGCGGATTTCTTTTCATTGAGAAAATTGTATCTTATTGTTATAAGTTTTTTGAGTAAACAGTAGGCACTAGTTACTTCCATTTTGCCTACAAAATATAACCTGGTTACCAGTACTCTCACTTCTGTGTGAGAAGATCATGGTGTCAAGCAGAATATCCAGCACCACCCCACAGCGCAGTCAGCACCAAGAAGGAATTAGGTTCTAGAAGGTGTTTAGGAAAAGATTAATAGTGGCTACACTTGTGGATTTTTGTCTGAAAACACTTTGTTGACACTCTTTTTCAGGATTAAACTGTTTGCTGACCAAGTTTCAAAGTGAGTGTTTTGTATAAGTCTTTTACATTGAAAATTTTTACATTTTTACATTTCTCATTTTTTTTCCTAGTGTGTTCTTTGTATGTTAAATATGTTAATCTGTTCTGGTTCAGAGGCTTGAGGATGCACTTATGATCTACTTCTTTTTCCCTTCCCATGAGTCATGCTAACTACAGCGTGAAGTGGGGCAACAGGATCTTGGCCTCTATGAGGTACTTTTTACCCTCCTAAATCACAAGGTTACATGAAAGATCTGACAAAAAGCGTGACATGTCTGGAAAATAGAAATATAAAGCACCTATTTTACATTTATTTTGAGACAGAATTTCTAGGTTGAAAAAATTTGGATTCTGGCCTGATGCTTAGACTAAGATTTTTTCAAGTTTTCAATCAATAATCTCTGATATGCAAATTTTATCTTCAATTATTTCTAATAAAATGTTTATTAAAATAGGCCAACTGAAGGAAGAGAAATAACTCAGAATAGAAGAAGGAGACTAAAAAGAAAAAGACCCATTTTATATTCACTGTTCAATGATTCCTTGAACAAAAGAATTTTTATGCAAACTTCTACATTCTGCAGGGGTCAGTATTGGGACCAGTGTTGTTTAACATCTTTGTCAGAGACACGGACAGTGGGATTGAGTGCACCCTCAGCAAGTTTGCTGTTGACACCAAGCTGTGTGGTGTGATGGACCTGCTGGAAGGAAGGGATGCCATCCAGAGGGACCTTGACAGGCTTGAGAGGTGGGCCTCATGAAATTCAACAAGGCCAAGTGCAAGGTCCTGCACGTGGGTTGGGCAATCCCAAGCACAAATACAGGCTGGGTGGAGAATGGATAGAGAGCAGCCCTGAGGAGGAGGACTTGGGGGTGTTGGTTGATGAGAAGCTCAACAGGAACCAGCAATGTGTGCTTGCAGCCCAGAAAGCCAACTGTGTCCTGGGCTGCATCAAAAGAAGCATGGGCAGCAGTTTGAGGGAGGTGATTCTCCGCCTCTGCTTCACTCTCTTGAGACCCCACCTGGAGTACTGCATCCAGTTCTGGAGTCCTCAGCACAAGAAAGACATGGACCTGTTGGAGCAAGTCCAGAGGAGGACCTCAAAGATAGTCAGAGGGTTGGAGCACCTGCCATACGAGAACAGGCTGAGAGAGTTGGGGTTGCTTAGCCTGGAGAAGAGAAGGCTCTGGCGAGACCTTATAGCAGCCTTCCAGTATTTGAAGAGGGCCTACAAGAAAGCTGGAAAGGGACTTTTTATAAGGACGTATAGTGATAGGACGAGGGGTAATGGCTTTAAAGTGAAAGAGGGTACATTTAGATCAGATATTAGAAAGTTTTTACTGGGAGGGTGATAAGGCACTGGCACAGGTTGCCCAGGAAAGTTGTGGATGCTCCATCCCTGGAGGTGTTCAAGGCCCGGTGGCTTTGAGCAACCTGGGCTAGTGGAAGGTGTCCCTGCCCATAGCAGGGAGGTTGGAACTAGATGATCTCGAAGGTCCCTTCCAACCTAAACCATTCTATGATTCTATGAAGACATTTACGATTAACTTTATTTTTCATCAGTGACTAGTTGCAGTGCTCATTCCAACAATGCTAATGCTACTCCCTCCAATATCTAAATCTCAGGAAGAAATTCTGAGAGGATGCACTTGCAAATTACAATTAGGATCATAATAATGTCAAAATTTCATTAACGAAATGAGGTAACATTGGTGGACAGAAACATTTCTTTATTTCTGGATGATCCTATATTATTGCACTGAGGACAGGCTGAAGCTTTTTGTGTCAGAACCACTGTACATTGAGATGTTTTTAAAATCTGAAAAGAGTGTACCTAATTTTATCTTTCTTTTTTTTTTTTTTGTCAAAGGTGAGTAGCTAAATTTAACCTGTAAATTTTGTGATCTTTTTATTTTGCTTCAGAGACCAGCTTCAAGC
>NW_010146077.1:0-303 GCF_000699245.1 Pterocles gutturalis
CAACACACTTCTCCAGCTTGTCAAGGTCCTTCAGGATGGCATCCCGTCCCTTGGGAGTGTCAACCTCACCACTCAGCTTGGTGTCATCTGCAAAATTCCTGAGGGTGTGCTCAATGCCATCATCTACATCATTGATGAAAGTCTTAAGCAGCACTGGCCCCAGAACAGACCCTTGAGGGCACCACTTGTTACTGATCTCCATCTGGGCACTGAGTTGTTGACCACTACCCTCTGGAAGCGAGCATCCAACCAATTTCTTATCCACCAAACAGTCCACACATCAAATCCATGTGTCTCCAGTTT
>NW_010146077.1:513-21096 GCF_000699245.1 Pterocles gutturalis
TCTTCCCAGGCACGGAGGTGAGGTTAACAGGCCGGTAGTTCCCGGGGTCCTCATTTCTACCCTTTTTAGAAATGGGTGCAGTGTTAGCCTTTTTCCAGTCACCGGGGACTTCCACCTGACTGCTATGACTTTAAGTATCATGGAGTGTGGCTTGGCCACTACATCAGCTGGTTCCCTCAGGACTCTCAGATGCATCTCATCTCGTCCCATGGAACGTATGTACCTCCAGGTTCCTCAGGTGGTCACAAACATGATCTTCTCTTACAGTGGGAGGGGCTTTGCTCTCCCAGTCTGTGTCTTCCGGCCCATCCCCTCGAGAGGTGTAGGAAGAGAGGTTGCTAGTGAAGACTGAGGCAAAAAAGTTAAGTATTTCAGCCTTCTCCTCATCTGCTGTTGCCAGCTTGGCAGCCTTGCTCATCAGAGCAGGTACACTCACTCTCTTTGACCTTTTTTTTTACAGACCTGTAGAAGCCTTTTTTGTTATTCTCAGCATCCCTCGCCAAGTTCAGCTCCAGCTGTGCGTTGGTCTTCCTGACCCCATCCGTCCACAACCGGGCAGTGTCCCTGTACTCTTCCCAGGATACCTGACCCTGTTTCCACTGCTTATGCATTCATTTTCTTTTTGCCCCTTAGTTTGAGCCACAGGTCATGACTCAGCCACTCTGGTGTCTTGCCTGTCTTACCAGACCTCTAGCACCTGGGGATTGAGAGCTCTTGCACACTCTGGAAGGCATCCTTAAATATCTGCCAGCTCTGATCTGCACCCTTGTCCCTGAGGGCACTTTCCCAGGCAATCCTTTCAACTAATTCCTTGAAGACCTGGAAGTTTGCTTTCACAAAGTTCAGGGTCCTGATTTTACTCTTTGATTGGCCCATATCCCTCAGGACCCTGAATTCTACCAGTGTGTGGTCGCTACATGCCAGGCAGCCTCCAACCTTGATGTCCCCAACTAAATAGTACTTTAAAAAAGGATTTATAAATTAAACAAATACTTCCTGACACTTGGGTTTAGTAAGTAGGCATTTTCAGTACATGATTGTTGTGCAGACTGTGATACTTCGAAAGTTGAATGTCTTTGGTATTAACGCAAATAAACTGGTACATACATTAAATAAAGACTTTCTATGGTGGGTTCATTTTTTAAAAGCAATTTTACTTGAATGCTATTGAGAGTGTTAGAGCAGAGAAGTTATGTCAGTATAGCTGGGTAGATACAGTAGCATGCAAGTGTTTTAACTCTTACGAAGTTCAGTAGTGGTAAAGTGTCAAAGTGAATGTCAGCATGGTTATGAAATGGCGGCACACTTTGTAACTACTTCATTGTGCTTGTAGAGCGAAATCATTCGAGATAATCCTGGCATTCTGGACTGCGTGAAAGAAGGAATCGGCAGAGTTGTAGGCATGGGAGTACCCCATAGCAAGCGTCTCCTTCCTCTGATGGTCTTGACATTTCCAACTGCTCTACATGGAGTTCTTCACTACATCATCAGTTCCATTGTCCAGAAGCTTGTTTTGTTTGTTCTAAAAAGGTATAATTCCCACAACCTTCCAACTGAGAGCTCCACTTCTGTGCAGAGCATGCTGGATGCATATTTTCCTGAACTTATTGCTAGCTTTGCTGCTAGCCTTTGTGCTGACGTCATGCTTTACCCACTGGAAACCGTTTTGCACCGTCTTCATATTCAAGGAACACGCACAATAATTGACAATACAGACCTTTGCTATGAAGTGCTTCCAATCAATACTCAGTATGAGGGAATGAAAGACTGCATAAATACTATAAAACGGGAAGAAGGAATGCTAGGTTTTTATAAAGGATTTGGAGCTGTTATAGTACAGTACACCTTGCATGTGGCAGTTTTACAGCTCACCAAAATTATTTACTCAACACTGCTGCAAAACATTTCCTAATCTAGTTAGGTGCAGATATAGCCAAAAAAAAAAGGCTTAGAAAATGAAGAATCCACTCTGTGGATCCTCCTTACACTGTAAAAGAACTTGTATTAAAAATGGGGATATAAATATAAATTCCAAAGTGTAATTAAAAAAAAGTACTGTTTAAATTTAAAATTACAGACACACATTGAATATATAACGTGCACTCATATAGAAGGGAATCAGATTCCAGTGTGGTTGGAGTGAGGATTTAGCTTTCCTTTTACCAGTTAACTGACCTGAGGAATGGATGTGAATTCTTAATGTCTGCTTTTATAAACATCATGTCTGATATTTAATTTGGACTGCTAGACAGTTCAGAGGAATTTATTTTCATGAGTTGTAAGAACCTGTAAGTGAGAGACTGATGGGTTTACTGGTGTTTTAAAATGTTTCCAACTTCACTGTTAATGGAGCTGTGAACAAAAGAGAAGGTGTAAAAGTAACTTTAGTAGACATGAATGTCATAATTTACAGGTTCCTAGAAGACTACTTATGTTGCAGTGTGACAGAAGATGAAGATTTTTGTACAAAATAACAAAAACCTGAGTTTGGGCAAAGTTGCACAAATGCAAGTTTGTATTGCAGTTTGTTTGGAAGGCTTACAGTAACTAAAGTGTGTGAATAAAGCAAATTAGAAACTGTTGTGTGTGTGTGTAAGTGCCATTTTCAGTCAACTTTCCACTCACAACTTCAGGGTTTAGTTTGCTGCTTTGCATAAGAGTAGAATAATCTTACAAATGTATTTAGTGTCAGTGTTCAGAGTGTATAGAAATCCTAAGAAATAAATTGGCTATTTCTAGAGTTTCTCTTTTATTAGATTTGAGAGGTAAGTACACAATTATCTACTTACTATTTAGCACTTATGTCCTTCATTTGAAGTCTCTACAGGATTAGATATTTTGTGGAGCAGAATTAAGTCTGTTCATGTGCAAGCAAACTACTGAAATGTACAATTTTTGCCCTCTTCCCCTAATAAATCAAGGCTTTCAGTCTGAAAATGAGTTCTAGTCATTCTAAAAAACTTAGCCCTTCTTGATTTCATCTGTAAATATAATGAAAGTTTGGGAGAGGGCAATGATTTTTAGCAAATAAAACAAGCGCATGGAGAGTCACTTTTAAAATATATGAGAGGCTGCTGCCTTTTTCACACTTTCAAGTATATCTTTGTGCGTACTGTAAATTGATGTGCATTTTAATCACTAATCAATGTAAAATAGTTATCACTTATGGAAAGTAGTCATGGCAAAATAATTAAAAGGTGTTGCTGTTCGTAAGTTCTGACTTTAAATAATTTGCAGGTCTGCTTTGCTATTAATCTAACTTCCATGTATTTTAAATTAGTAACTGTTGAAAGTATAGTGAACTTGGGAACTGGTTTTCTTTTGAAATATTGTTAATCGCAAATTTAGTGTATAGAATGGAAACAAATAAAATGAGAATTCACTGTAAATATTTTGAAGTAGTTCATTGAAGAGACATATAAAGGAATCCTGATTTGTGTTATATTTTATTATATAGGCTTCAGAGTGGCTCTTTCAAGTTCCTCAATTTCCTAAGAACATGTTGAATTAAAACTAAATGTAAGAATGTGGGTAAAATATTCCATTCCTGGTTTGTATTTTTAAAGTTTCTATGAATTTGAAGAGGGAGCCGTACTGGAGAATCATCTGGATTGGAAGGGGTCTTGGCACCTTGTCTAGTCCAAATTCCTGCTCTAAGCAAGGACAACATTGACTTCAGACCCCATTGTGCAGGCCCTCGTCCAACTGAATTTTTAATTTCAACTTTTAATCCAAAAAGCCAGCCTTTTCAAAGGTGTTAAATTCAGCTGAACCCATCTATTCCGTCACAGTTGCCTTGAAGCAGTAACTAAGTGCATGTTGGAGACCAACACTTGCAGATTTATCAGTGAAATTGGGCGATAATGTTTTTCTAGGAATAAAATTTTAGCAAAGGCATTTTGTCGTATGAAATGGAGGGCATGCCTTTATATATTCTGCAAGAGGGAAGATAGTGAGTTCTCAGAACAGCACTAGATACTGTGCTAGAATATTGACTTGTGTCAAACGTGCTTGCTTTTATTGCTGGGAGTTTTATGGTTCTGGTCTTTGCCAGAATCTTAGATATTTAAGCAGGGTGAGAAAGAATGCTGTCAACTTACAGCAGCTGTTCTGCAGTAGGAAAGCCATTTGCTTTGGGCTACTCTTTTTTGGTCCTCTTCCCATCAGTTAGAATGAACATGTTTTGATTCTTCATGTATACTTGCTTTACCTTCCAAAAAAAGTTAATACTCTGCTTTGTCTGCAGTGGCTATTTTTGCCCATACAAAAATATAAATGAATGTAGGGGAAAAACATATTTTTTAATCTTTTTAATCATAATTGTACAGTTAATGTATTTCTATTTTCATTTGGATCTTAAATCTAGATACCCCATATTTAGCTCAAATGAGTGATCAATAGGTAGCTTTATCAGTATGCACCACTGAAATCTGCATAATACTGACTTACTGTAGAAAGTAAGTTTTTCATTTTCTGGAATATGAAAAGTTCTTATGCACTGTATTTTTCATATTTCGTAGTTACTTTTTTGTACATTATTTTTCTGAATTTTTTTCTTCGTTTGTAAAGAACAGAGCTGATTTCAAAGAAGATAAATGTTACTGAAGAAAGACAGACTCAGTGTAATGTTCCCACCCAGTGAGGAATTACTTGGCTTCTTACCCATGCCTCTTAAAAGGCAATCCTTGATGTGAGGTAACTGACAATAAACTAGGCAGGAAACTTTGCAATATGAGGCCTGCTGGAAACCATTGCAATTGTTTGTGTTGTTTCACAGACTGCCTTAACAATCAGATTTGACTTGAGGTTCTGTTAGAATACAGCTTTTAGGTTTTGTGTTGGTGCAAGTACTGCATTCTCCGGCAAAGTTCCAGCTGCGTTCTTTTAGCAGATCTGCTTTGCTGCACGTTAGTTAATGTATCTCTGGGTCCTATGTGTAGTACACGGGATGTGGAGTGTGTTTTAGAGATTTATGCAGAATTCTTTAGACTTGGTATCAAATTATATGCTTTTGTTAGCTCCTCTGAATTTGGCAGCAAGTTCAAAGCAAGTATGTAAGCTAATGTCGTTGCTGCTTGTTCCGTCTGAGATGGTCTTTCAGCTGGATACACACCTTCAGCTACGAACATGAGCAGTGCACCTGATGGAAATGAGGCCTGTCTCTGCATTAATATACAAGTTCTTGGTATGCTCTAAGATTTTTGTTGGTATAATTCAGGGCTAGAAATTGTCACTTTCATACTATTTACCCTTTCTATGATATTCAAGGAGATATTCAATGTTACACTAAATTTTTCAACTAAATAGTTGTTTCTAAGAGATTTGAGAGCAGCACGTAACAGCAGCATTCCATCACCTGTATGGGAGAGGTGGTAGCAAAATGTGAATAAACCATTTGTCTAGTTCTGTTTTAGAAGATGTAATACATATCTCTGGCAGTGGCAGAAGAAGGTAAGATCCTTATTTAATCAAGAACTGGTGATACCTATGTTTTAAAAGCAAATCTGATTTTAATGAGTTGGATAAAACTATTTTTAGATTTTTTTTTTGATGGAATAAAGATCATCTGCTCTTTACCTTCAGCACTCCAGCCTTTCCAGAGCGAATTTGGCAAATTGTGAACAAAATTTGAGGATGGGAAAGAAGCAATGTTGAAAATGGCATGTAGAGATTGCCAAAAAAATGCAGATAAGCAAAAGCTGGCAATGTTCTCAGTTGCAACCAATTAATAAAATAAAAAAGTAGAAATGTCCAAATGTTAGTATTTATGGGGGGTTTCATTTGGAAGTCTGTTTCTGTCTTTATCTTTCAAAAGGTGTTTTTAAAGATAAGTTAAAATGACAAAACATTTTAAGCCCAACATACCCTTTTTTTTTTCCCTGATACTGAGAAACTAACTCAACTAAAAAGTCAGTTATTATTTCAGCTTTTGCAATAGGAAAAAAAAAAAAAAGCCATCTGCATCTTCCCTTCAAACCAAAGCACACTTTCAATGGATGTAAATACAGCAGTCTGATAGTGTAGTTAAAAAATACTTAAAAAAAAAAAATTATTACTCAAACTGCCAATGAGTTGGCTGCAGCACACATTGCCTGTGGCAGCTTGATCTGGGTGAGATAATTCTTCATGCTTCTCTTGTTTTCAAAGTGTATGGAGAGAATGTGGTTTATGCCCACAAAAGTAATAAACTCAGAAGGGATGGTTAAGTTGTTACCTGAAGTTCTGAGTTTTGCTTTCATTTCACATCCTTAAGCTTGGCAGTAAGGCAAGTCCAGAGCAAAAGGACTTGTTGGACAGGACTTGACTCTGTTCTCCGTAGGACTTGCAGGTCTTTGCCCAGACTGAATATCCAGAAGCAACAGGCTTATAAACTGGTGTTCCTGATTCTTGGTTTAAGGGTACATCCAGAACAGAAAAAACAGTAGATTGCTTTTGCTACAGCAGTGAGTGTAGCTCAAGTTTTTGATCCCTGAAACAGAATCCTAAATTTGTGTATGTAACATTTGAGCCTTCAAGCACGTTGTGTAGCAAGAAGCACCAACATGCACAGTTGCCTTGATTCCCAGCTCCTACCTGATATTAGCTCTATTCAGTGCCATTCAAAATGGGTGTGACGCCCTTGATGTCCATACAGGCCACTGATATGTTTTACGGTCTCTAGAGGTACAGGTATTAGTCTAAACTGTTGAAAAGTATGAGCACAGGCAGGATTTCCGGGGGTTCTTATATGTGGCTTAACTTTATGTATGCCAAGTGAGGCAGAAGAGAAAAACAGATGAAGGCAATGGGAAAGAGGATTCTTGAAACTTAAATATGTGCTTACTAACATGAGCACCTTGACAAGGAAGTACATGTCACTTTAACAGCTATTTGAGCACAGTGGAGGGAAGGAGAGAATTTCTGGTGTGGCTACATGCATTTCAGGAGCTTAAAACTGCCTACAGTGTTTTGGTTTAAGTGCAGGATTTTTTTTCCTTTCTATTACAAGGAAAAAAATCTGACTAAAAGGCTGCTGTGATGCAGGTAACTTACATAACTATGACATGCTTCGAAATGTACTAAATTACATTCAGTTTGGCTAATACTTTTTTTTTTTTTTAGTAAAAAGCAGCTACTCATAACCTTTATAAAGCCTGCTTTTAGCAAGAAAATGATCGTGCCACGTCCTCTTTGGCTGTATAATTTCACTGATTCACTCATTTGCCAACATAATGGATCTTGTAGAAACTCACTTGTGTGCATTTCTCTGTATTACTTTTGTGTCTGATACGTGCTCTCTGATAATGGAGTTTCCTCAGCATAACGCCCTTCAGTTTTCTTGAGTAGACTGCTGTTGAAAAAACGGTTTTGTTTACTCCATGAGAGGGAAAATAGTTGTGCATTTAAATATGGTTTCAACATTTTTCCAAATGGAAATGCTAAACAGACATTTTTAGGTCACAAAGGAAACATACCCCTGACGTAACAAGTTAAAATTTTTGAACTAAAATTATCTGTGTGAGCTTTTCTATTAATAAATACAGTATTAGGAAAACCTTACAGAGTGCAATGTAAAAAGTTCAAATCATACTTTGGGGCTAATTGGGGAGCTCTGTAACTGACACAGCTTGGGAAACTAATGCTTCTGCTTCCACAATAGGACAGCCTAAGCTTGGCAGTCTTCTCATACCTGGATGCAAAAGTGAATAGTAAAGCACGAGGGTTATACTCTGACAGATATCTTCCTCTGTCTTCTCTGTAGCTGCAGGTTTTCAGTCATCTATCATGATTTTTCCCCCCATTCCATCAAATAAAATGTCAATAGCTGCTTCTCAAATCTTCAGACTCTGTGCAGATTGTACAGAGAGTTGTCAGGTCAGGATTATTCCAGGTTAATCATCAGGAGAATGATGTTGGGGATGTCAGGGATTTCCAGTTAATCTTGCAGAGCTGTGTGATGTTGAGGATGAGGTGAGATGTGCTAACACTACTCTCCCAGTGAGGCAGAACTATCAAAGGAATGAGAATATACCTTTTCCAGAGTTTGTACAAGCCCTACATATTCTCCTTTGTCCCTCCTGCACACTCTCTGTAGACAGGTATTTTGGGCCTGTGTTCTCCACACAGCATGGAAGCAGTCATTCCTCATTAACGATGTGATACCTGTTCTTTTCCATGAGATCACCTTCATTTGCTTTCTCCATGGAAGTGTACAGGATGGCTTGGTATGGGGCTAGTGTGTACCATGGCTTGGCATAGTGTTTTGTCAACAGCTTGAATTTTTAGGGGAAAAACTGAACCTTAAATCTTGATCCTTATTATTAAGAACTCACAAAAATGTCTGTATAGTAAACCTCAGAGTTATCAAACTACTCCTGACTTCAAGTCTTTCTTCTTTTAGAGGGAGTATTTTCTACTTGAGATAAGACATCTTCCACAAAGTAGAGTTTCTCCTTTTTCTAGGGTTCCTCTTTTATGTTCTGCCTGAATTTGGACACTATTTCTGTGGCTCTTTATGCAATAGCTTGGCTACCCTCTCTTTAGTTGTTCCACCTTCTTCTCATCTGTCTTTTCTTTATCCTTGGTTTTATATCTGCCTGTCTTTGTCTTTTATGTCTCTCTAGTGAGATCCCCAGCCCCTGTTATCTTCTGTTTTGTGTTTCCTTAGCTGAAAGTCACTTTGGGTACTTAGCACTCCGCGTAGGGCTGCCCCTTGTACGCTATAGAGTTTTTGCCAAAAATGTATCACCAGAAGATACAAGTTGAGCTTCACAGTGAGACTGTAAGTTATACTGTTGCCTTGGTGAATTCACAGGCTAATGAATCTTCCCTTAATGCCTCAGAGTGTATGACATTTAAAGTCATGTAGCTCAGTCTGAAATATTGTTCTGTTTGCAGTCCTTTTTTTATTTTTACATACATATATACATACATTAGAACTATAACAGAAAATATGTAGAAATATAGTAACAGTGTAGGGATAGGTGTGCAGGTGTTGAAACATATAAAGTTTGTTTCTCATTCTTTGTAGTTCTTGAGACAATTTTCTAAAAGGTGCCTAACTTTCTGTCTTTACAGTGTTTGTCTGCAATGATTTTTACTTTAAATAACTGAAGCAAAAGTGCTCCTCATTAGGAAGGGAAGTAGCATTCCAAGAACTGGCGTGTAGCCATCACAGGAACAGAGTCACGCCTGGGTTTATAAAAGTCTGGCTGTGGCATAGAAAAATTTCTGTTCCCTCAGTGATGAAGATAAAAGTTCTCATTTCCAAGAAGTTATTGCACTTGGATTTTACTCCTAAGATCAACAGAAGGATGAGCAGTTACTTTTTGCGTGACTACATCTGTGAGAAGCAGACGTATGGTTGAGAGGAGCTAGAACACTGAATATTTTTTCGGTCCTAAGTCTGTGTGACTTTTTTGAGGCGGCATTAGCATGACTGTATTTAGTACAAAGTCTCTTTTGGCTTACTGGTGCTTGCAGTGTGGTCACAGGTGTCTTGTGATTTTGGCTCTGCTGAGGCAGTGTTTTCTGTCCTCTGTGTCCATTTATCTTTTTCCCACTGGAGTCCTGGCTTAGCACCTTGCAGCTGGCAACTCTTATAGCACCAGAAGTAATACGTCACCGTTAATAGAGCACTTTGTCCAGGCTGAATCGCTGCTGGAGAATTACCAGGAGGGCTGTAACAGTATAATTGAATTGTCTAACCAGGCCATGCAGAGCAACATCAAAATGCTGCCACACTGTTAGTTTTGAGGCAACTCTGTGTGAGCCGGCACAGGCAGGGCAGAGGAACAACCACAAACCACGGGTGAAATGCAAAGAGTAGATTTATTTGCGTTACCTTGCAAGGGGAAATCTCCGCAGCAGTACTCGGGCAGGCTGACGTGTACAGGGAGGCGGAGGAGGCGGGGAGGGGTGGAGGGCAGGACCAGCAGAGCTCAGTCCTTGTGAGAGAAGGATCTTTCCATGCCACCTGGTAAACTGAGGCAACTCCACAACTGCAATCAGTCTGGCACACACGCAGGGGAAGAGGACCGTCAGGGCTCAGTCGAGAGAGCAGAAAAGAAAGAATGCTCGAGTCTCCCGCTTTCACCTGCATTTCAAGGATTTCTTGCAGGCGTTGTTCTCCACTGTGCTTTGATGTTTCCCACAGCAGGCCAGGCACAGGCCTATGTTATCTGAGCACAGAGGTTCTGCTTGCCAAGCATACACAGCCGAGAAAACAATTAGCATGAGGTGTGTGTTTCCCGACACCTCAGGTATTTGGTCTCTTGAGTGTTACAGATCTATCTCCTCACCGCAATCTTGCAGTATGTTCCCACACTGTTTCAGGTTAATTATGAAATGGCTGGTAGTAATTAGATTTAAAAGTAATGTGGCCTTGGTGCGTGGTTACATAACAAATTAACAAAATGCTGAAATTGAGTAATACAGAATATATTTCAAGAGAAAAACTCCCCATATTTATGCGACAACTATACAACAGGATGATTTTACATTGTGGGAAAAAGAATGTTGTATTTTTCAGGTACCTCCTGCTCGGCCTTGTGACAATGTGAGGTTGTTTTCTTTGCATCCAGTACTTGCATGGTAATGCTTGCTCACTTCTCCAGATATGCCTATGTCTACATAGGTCCTCTTCTCCTCCACTCTTTCACTTATTCTGTTCCTGTGGCTTACACGGATTGGGAGCTTTGAAACAAGTAAGACAGCAGTCTGAAAACAGCACAGCTGTAATTTTTTTTTTTGCAAACCTGGCGAGATGGTTCAAAATATCACTGGCTTTTCAAGATGTTCCTAAAATCCACTAATTATTTGAGTTATGAGAGGAACAGGAGAATGTCTGGTTTCCATTTAGATTTTTAACAACCGCTTCCCCCCACCTCCAAAAAAAAGAGAGCCCTTATTGGGATTCTGCTTATAAATAAGACTGGAGAGGATACATGACTTGAAGTAGGTTTTTACGTGCACAAACATACACAGACCAACCTTTGGTGCTTCCTGAGCTTCAAGATGCATGTTCAAAGACAATAAAGGCTAAATTTGGATCTCCAGAACTTGAATGGTAACATTAAAAAGGAAAACAGTCTCCACTGAAGAACGGTAGGTACATGCATGTCCTGAAGATTTGGAAATAGTATTATTTGTTAATCTTGTGACCTTCTGTGTTTTATAACAAAGTAGCTAAACCATTATATCAAGATCTGACAAGATTTGTTTAGACTTCAGGTTTAACAGAAATGCCTGGAAAGCTGATTAGTATGTATCATCATGGGTTGACCTTGCCTGGCTGCCAGGTGCCCACCCAGCCACTCGATCATTCCACCTTCTCAACAAGATGGGGGGAGAAAAATATGACAAAAAGCTCATGGGTTGAGATAACGACAGGGAAGTCACTCGGCAGTTACTGTCACAGGCAAAACAGACTCGACTTAATTTATTGATAATTAAACAAAGAAGGATAATGAGAAATAAGAACAAATCTAAAAACACCTTTCCCCCATCACTCCCTTCTTCCCAGCTTCAACTTTGTTCACAGTTTCTCTACCTACTCCTCCTTCTGAGCAGCACAGAGCGATGAGGAGTGGGGGTTGTGATCAGTTCATCACGTGTTGTCTCTGCTGCTCCTTCCTCTCCACACTCTTCCACTTCAGTTGTGTTCCCTCGCATGGGAGACAGTCCTTCATGAACTTCTCCAACTTGGGTCCTTCCTATGGGCTGAAGTTCTTCAAGAACTGCTCCAACATGGGACCTTTCCACAGACTGCAGTCCTTCAGGAATGGACTGCTCCAGTGTGGGTCCCCCATGGGGTCACAGGTCCTACCAGAAAACCTACTCCTGCGTGGCTTCCTCTCCACAGGCTGCAGCTCCTGCCAGGAACCTGCTCCCGTGTGGACTCTCCACAGAGTCACAGCTTCCTTCACAGTATCTCCATCCACTCCAGTGTATGGTCCTCCACAGGTTGTATTGTGGATATCTGCTCCAGTGTGGTCCTCCATGGGCTCCAGAGGAACAACCTGTGTCACCATGGTTTTCACCACAATGTCAAGGAGGCAGTGTTCTCACCTGTAGCCTGAGTTATGCCCAAAATGTTTTTGCAGGTGCAAACTATGTTTGATGATCAATTTTAGAGACAACTGATGTGTCTGTGCACAGTCCTGCACAGGGGCCTGCAAAAGCTGCCACTTGAACCAGGTGCCAAATTTCCTATCAGACATCCTGAAACTGAGGTGAGAGCTGTCAGACTGTGTCTCAGATTGAGTTTTGGGAGAAGAAAAAACTTTCTGGGAAAATCCTGACTGGATTAGGAAATTACGGTCTGCTTTTATGATCTCTGTTTCATTCCTAGAGAGAGTGCTGTTGGTACTACTGAATAGGCCTGGGAGGTGGGGTTTGCTTTTTTTTTTTCTTTTAATCTTCTGGACCTCTGAAAATCACTGATATTGCAGATAAAAGTAATGATATTACAGAAAAAAATCACTGCAAAGCAAACTACAGTGCAAGAGAGACACACACAGGTCAATAATGGATGTATAAATTTGCTGTTCTTGCTTGTTGAGCAGGAAAAAAAGGCTTTTTGAGTCTTACAATGTACCAAAGAAAAGATGAGCCAAAGAAGTGGAAGAAAAGCACACAACAAGCAGCCTGACCAGACATCTTCATTGGGCAGAGAAGCAAAACTCCAGATAATTTGCAAACACTATGTGAATCAACAAAAGGAAAACTTGTCTTAGTCTATTAATTCTTGTCAGCCAGTTCTGTCCACAGGTGTTGTTCAAAACAACACTGTGGTGCTGCTGCCTCTGCCTTTCCCCAGACACCCACTAAGAATCCTGCCTTAGAGCAAAAAGAGTTGTCTTGCTGAGGAAGGTACATTGGCTCACCTCAGCCCACATATCTGGTCTTCTTTCTGGTTAAAACAGGATTTAATACCAATCAACCCACACATAGGGCATATTCTGGTATAATATGGCATATTCTGGCATATTCTAGCATATTCTGGTATATTCGCATAGGGCAACAAAAACCTTCTGAAGGTTCCTGGAGGCAATGTCCTAGCCACCACCTGGACTTAACTCCGTTCACCACGACTCTCTGGGCTCGGCCATCCAGCCAGTTTTTTATCCAGCAAAGGGTGTTCCTGTGTAAGCCATGAGCCACTAGCTTTTCTAGGAGAATGCTGTGGGACACGGTGTCGAAGGCCTTGATGAAGTCCAAGTAGATGACATCCGCGGCCTTTCCCTCATCCACTAGATGGGTCACCCGGTCATAGAAGGAGATCAGGTTGGTCAAGCATGGCCTTCCTTTCATGAACCCATGCTGGCTGGGCTTGATCCACTGGTTGTCCTGTACATGTCGTGTGAGCACACTGAAGATGAGCCATTCCATAATCTTACCCAGTACCAAGGTCAGGCTGACAGGCCTGTAGTTCCCCAGGTCCTCCTTACGGCCCTTCTTGTAGGTGGGTGTCACATTGGCAAGTTTATTGAGGCCCCTGGGCCTCACTGCATGGTCAGTGTTGGTTCCACCTTCTTGTGATGGCTGCATCATGGTTGGAGCTTGACTAAGTACAACTACTAGGTAACACGTAGGACATAGGAGCCACTTGCAAAGGGGCTTAAGCCATGAATTAGAAGTGCAAAATATTAGGGGTAGTGTAAGACTTAAAAGGAAGAAAAGTGCCCTAGCTACTGGGAGACACTTATACATTTAAATGCGGATGCCAACCAGTAGCAAACATCAAGTGCATGGCTGGGTGTGGGAAATTAATCACAGATACTTATCTATAGAGTCTGTGGTATAATTCAGGGAGGTGAGTTTGGTTCAAAGGTCCTGGTACAGTTAAAGCAGTACAACCTCCATCCTCTAATTATTAGAAAATGTGATTATATTGTGTTGTGTTTTTAAACCCAGCTAGCAGCAACCAAATGCCTCACAGCCACTTCCTCACCCTCCCCACTCCCAGGGGAGAATTAAAGAGGTAAAGGGAAAAGAGATTCATAGGTCGAGATAAGAACAATTTCATAACTAAGCTACAACAAAACTGAAAATAATAATGATAATAATAGTAATATATACAAATATACAAATGAGTGATGCACAATGAAGTGGCTCACCTCCTGATGACCAAAGCTCATCCTGTCCCTGGCTAATGATTCCAGAGCAGGGAGACTCCTGAAACTGCAATCCCAGAAAAGAGACAGGAGCCTGAGCATCCGAGAGACTGAGAGCCAATCAAGAGATCGCAATGACCCTGAGAGAGGGGCGACCCAGAGAGAGCAAGAGAGAACATCCAGGCAGATCCTCATCTATATACTGGGCATGACGTGCATGATATGGAATACACCATTGGTCAATTTGGGTCTCAATCCTAAACCTAGAGTCAAATCCCAGGCTAGTAGTTGAGGCTGTGCCCCCTCCCAGCTTCTCCTGCAACTGCAGACACTGGTACATCAGAGAAGTGCAGAAGTCCTTGACTGTCCTGGCAGCAACTGTAAACACCAGCATGTTATCAGCCTTCTTCTCAGCACAAATCCAAAACATAGCCTCTTATTAGCTATCATGAAGAAATTCAACTTTGTCCCAGCAGAAACCAAGAGAAATAACTGCAGAAATGTTAGCACCTCTTGAGCTTCACCCTGTGAAGAATAGCTCTGCTGATGTAGCTACAGCTTTTCTAGGAGTTGCACTTGTATAATTACAGTACTTCTCTGCCTGCCCCTGCAATGTTTTTAAGACAAATCTTACACTGTGTGATTATCTTCTCAGACTACTGCTAAATATCAGTATGGCACTGAATCACAGAAGCAGCATGGTCATGAGGTCCCCACACTGTTCCCTTTGCCCCAGGGCAGGATCATGTAGAGCTGTCATTCAAGATGTGTTTCTAACTACCTCGGCAGTGGTGGAGGGTCTGCTGTCCTCCCCATCCAGCCTCCTCTGACCTCCCACACCTGGTGGCTTCTGCAAGGGATTCCTGAAGTCTGAACCTGAGCTCCCTCCTGGGACTGAAGCCCAGAGCTTATCCCCCCGGCCCACAGACAACGTGCAGGCAGACCTCACTGTATTTCACAGAAGGCAGTCGTGTCTCGCCTTCCTCTCTGCAAGGTGGGAAAACCTGTCCTTGCGAGTGCTTTTTTTTTACTCCTTTGATCAGTCCACATAGAGTTTTGTTTCCTAGACTTCCAATAAGCTTTATTATTCCCCTCTGTTTGACTCACTAGATTTTGTTCCTAAGAATTTGGAACAGTTTTAAGTGTAATTCCAAGTGACATATGTTATGCAATAAAAAAGCATAATATGAGTTTATACAGAATAAATAAAGCACCGTTGGTAAGATATAAATTTAAAATTCTACTTTTTTGGCTGGTAGCCTTGCCATCTGCTAATGTTAATCATCAGCTTTTTCCCATAAACAATCTTTAGATTTATTGTTGTGGAGCTTCCCAATCTCATGGTGTGTCAGACAAGCAATATGAAGTTTTGTTTTGGCATTCACAAGCTAGCTGTTTGATTATTTTGGGAAAGCTTTTGTCATTGTTTTGAATTGCAACATCATGGATATTGAGCCAGAGCTTCAGAAGCCCTTTTTTATTTTACTCTAACATTTCAACCATTCCCAATTTGCTCTATTCACTCATACTACTTTGGAGATTTGGAATAATTGAAAAGAAAAAGTCACAAAAAACCTCACCCCAAACCATGTAGCTATGAGAAGTCATTAACTACATGAAATATGTTCCTATGTGCTTCTTCAAGTGCATAGATAGCACTTCTGGGAAAACTCTCCATGTAAAAAGAGTTAAGAACTAAGAAAATTTTGCATCTCAATTGTTCCTTGAAGACTTGTTTCTTCTTTAGACTGAAACAACTGGCAAATAGTGGGTCTTTAAAGAGCTAATTTATAATTAAGACCCATTAGGGCTAAAATTTGAATTAAGCCACTCAAAAAAATAAGAGAAACACTTGAGATGGTGAGGTCTATGGAGAATTTTATTTGCTAGCTTGTATTTTTAGTAAAGAAATAGATGTATCTTTGTTCACTTAAAGTTTCTGACAAAATGAAATCTGACAAAAGAAATCATTGTAATAAATACTGCAGAGGAGAACTCTGTTCAAAGGTAAGGAATGCTGTAAGCAAACTTGCAAAGTGTCTGCTGGAGTTCTCCAAAGGCAAGCTTAAAAACAGCAATTTTCCAAATGAAACTAAGACATAAACTGTCCTGAAACAGAGCAAATATTAGTAGAGTTATGCACTTTTCCAGCTTCTGATGTCTTTGAGAAATGGTTATTTCAGGTAATTCATGTAATTGTTCAGAAAGCAATCTGGAATTCCACTCTGTTCTTGGTGATTACTCAGAGTTTTAGTTATGAAAAAATGATGATGCCAATTCGATATGAATTAAGTTAATGAATCAAAAGTACTTTTAAAAGACCTTTCTGTGTACAGATGAAATTCTCATCATCAGGGTCTTGTTTTTTTCCCATGCCAGATTCAAAAGCTCTACGTATGTTTAGATCTGTAAGTTGTCATCAAATGGAAAGTAATACATTAGGACTTGGAATTACTCAACACTAACACACATCTGTGTGTGGGATCCAGCAAATGGGACTAAAACTATGATTACGGCAGGTGGACACTTGCACATTGGATGTTTATACCAGCAAATTGAAAAAAAAATTGCAATATATCAAAAAAACCCCATCATAGTCAATGATTTTTACCATCTGGTAGAGTCACGAATGTTAGCTTTGTGGTGGGTTGGCCACCAGGTGCTCACCAAGCCGCTCTCCCACTTCTCAACAGAATTAGTTGGAGAAAAATATGACAGAAATCTCATGGGTCAAAATAAGGACAGGGAGATCTCTTATTAATTACTGTCAAGGGCAAAACAGACTTGACTTAGAGAAAATAATCTATTGGTAATTAAACAGAGCATTGTGTCTGCTGCTCCTTCTTCCACACACTCTTCCCTGGCTTCAGCGTGGGTTCCCACCCATGGCAGACTATCCTTCACAACCTTCTTTAGTGATGGTCCTTTCCATGGGGTGCAGTGCTTCAGGAACGGATTACTCCAGTGTGGGCCTCCCACAGGGTCACAGGCCCTGCCAGAAGGCCTGCTTCTGCATGGGCTCCTCTCTGCGGGCTGCCACTCCTACCAAGGGCCCACTCTAGCATGTTCTCCGTGGGGTCACAGCTTCCTTCAAGGCGTCAGCTGCAGTGTGGATATCTGCTCCACCGTTACCCTCCATGGCAGCAGGGGCACAACCTGCTTCATCAGGGTCATCACCACGGGCAGCAGGGAAATCTCTGCTCCAGCACCTGGAGCACCCCCTCCCCCTCCTTCTTCACTGACCTTGGTGTCTGCAGGGCTGTTCCTCTCACCCATTCTCACTTTTGTCTCACAGCTGCTGTTGCACAGGTTTTTTTTAAGCTATCTTAAAGGCATTGGCACAGAGGTACTACCGCTGTCACTGATGGGCTCAGCCTTGGCCAGCAGCACATCTGTCTTGGAGCCAGGTGGAACTAGATCTGTCAGACATGACATGGGGCATCTTCTGGAGTCTTCTCACAGAGGCCACCCCTGCAGCCCCCTGATACCAAAACCTTGCCACATAAACCCAGTACAAGCTTGCATGCTCCTTGTCTGACTGTATTCTGTAGGTTTCCCTTCAGAATCAGGACGGAGAGATCAGAGATATGGTGTTCTGGTACTGAGAAATAGTCTTTCCAAGGCAAGTGGGCGTTTCCTTTCCTTCCTTCATTATAAGAGTTAATTTGAGTCTGTTATTGATTGATTGATTTTTCACCTCCAGTTTCCACAGTAGAGTATTGTGAACATAGGCATGTGAGCAAAAACCCATATCTCAGATCCTGACCTGCTTGTATCCAATATTCAAGTATCTTTTTAACCCCATCAGTAGCCCTTTCTTATCTGATTAAAACAGTTTTGTGTTACCTGTTGTCTTACAGTGTCCTCATGTGTGCTCAGCTGGCCAGCTGCTACTCCAGCAAGCTGTCTGCCTGGACCTCTCCTATAAAGGTCATCACCCAGCCATGTTATCATAGCACCAGCATATTTACCTTTTTTTTTTTTTTTTTTTTTTTTACATGTATACTAGAGCACTCCTATCCAGTTCTGTGGGCAGTGATTTTTGCTATACAGAATGATTCACTGAAAATAAATACGAATGTGTCATAGGTGTGTTTTGAGGAAATCATCTCATGATGCAATTTTCTTAACAAGGTCATCAAATCCTTTTTTTCCTATTTGATGGTTCGTTGCCCTTTTTATATATATTAAGACAACAAGACAAATCAGGTAGCATAAACAAAATGTCTATGGTAAAGAACTGAGAATCCAAGTTTAAAATTAGGCCCAGAGACAACATGTTGTGTGTGTGTATAAATATTTACCAAAAGACTTTCACTTTTAAAGTCTCTGAACTAATCTGAGATAAGAAACAGAGAGGAAAAGCCTTGCTGTTGTAACTTCACATTTCATTGCAAACTGAAAAAACAAGTTCAGACTTAGTCAGACTTCGCTCTAACACCAGCTGCTGTGATCTTCTACTAAAACAGGTAAGACACACCACATTTTTCAAATTCTGGTGATGATTAGAATAGAGTCCATACATGGCTGGATTCATACTGATATTGAATTAACAGATAATTATATTTCACAGAGAAAGTAGGCAAGTAAAGAAACAGTCAATACTGATACATTTTAATCCAAGCAATTCAGAAATTCAGTTGCTGCTGAGTTTTAAAAATCCCTTAAAGGGCAGACTAACAGAAAGTCAGCAGAGCTGTCAGAAGATTTTAGAGTGTGGCTCGGACTACCTCAGCTGTGAAAGCAGCATTGAGACCTCTGCAGTTTCCGCTTTTTATGCTCCTGGATATAATGGATTTTCTACATGTGCGTATTTTTTCTGGCTATAAGTTTTCCCACGTGGAAAAATAGACTCTTGCTCAACAGTCTTTGATCACAGAACTTCTTAGGTGTTGCATTTGGAGAGGATTATTAATACTTTGTTAATATGAAGTCACATGTCTATGTTATCACATAAATATTCACACATCTACGTCTCATTATTTCATAAGGAAAAGGAGTGCTCAGGTAGCTCCCAGTGAAGTGGTCTTCACACAAACAGATGACATGATTTCTGAGTGTTGGCAGGTTCCCCCATTCATGCAGGCTGAGAGCGGAAAGGCTGGCATACACTAGCAGACAAGACTCTCTTCTTCTGCAACGGGACAAACACTGAAAGGTTGATATGTCAGTTTTCCCTAGTTCCAGGGGACCCCAGGAGAGCAACACAATTTTCCTTGAAACTTTAAGTTTTAAAGTGATGATTTTCGTTTTCCACCATGGAATACTCAAATACAAGGCAGCATGTCTTTGGTTCCATACATCTGTTCACATTTAGTTGCAATTTGTCAGTCTTCACCCACAGTCAGTTTGGGTAGTTCTCTCACCTAAGTAGCCTTTACCATGCACAGCTGCAAAGCTGCAAGCAACAAATCCTAAGCACTTCAAAGAGCAGAAGGAAGCTGGAGGTTTTGGAGGCCATATCAGTAGTATTCTCTGGGGTATGGCTGGTATGACACCAAGATAATTTAAAAGACAGAGAAATCTTTGGTAAGCACATATTTAGTTGTGGGCAATCGCTTGAAAGTAAATCCTCAGCTTTAGGACTTCACTGAATCATAAACAGAGTCCCCATAGTCTCGGAACAGTGAGAGAAACAAACATAGACAAAGAAATAAATGTCCTCCTGAGGCTGTGAATAATTGTCCCTTCCCTCCCAAAGCTTTTTAAAACTTCTCTTACAAAAACTTACAGTTAATACCTGGAAGTGGTGATTTTTTACAAAAGAACAACTGGACACATCAAAAATATTGAGGTGGTAGCAGTAAAGAAGAGGGCCACTTTATTTAGAGAGCTGTGCAAAGTCTGGAGAGAAAAATAGGAATTAGACATATCAATGCATAAGAATTGTTGACTATTTTTTAAATTGCTACAAGACCCATCTTTAAAAACAGGCTTCCAAAGTGGTTTTGGCTTGGGGAAAATTATATGAGAGGTTGTGCTAAATAATTTGTTTTCCTGTTTATTCTGGCACGGTTCATCTCTGAGCTATTATTGAAAATAAACATTTCTGTTGTACACTGTTTTGTGCAAGTTCTGCAGTAAGATTTGTAATGGATTTCATGAAGGAAAACGTAAAAAATAAAGGTAATGAATTTCATAAAGTATACAGATGATAATCCTGTTCCAGAAGAAAAATAGCACATGATTTATCACATTTGTAAGAAGAATAACATTTAGTTTATATTAGGAAAAGAGAAATCTAGAAAAATGTTTATCATATGTCTGATAATAATTATTAGTGTTGCGGTGATGAGGAGTCCCTTGGCTGGTGTTTCAAGGTAGAACTCTCAGCGTTTAGCTCTTACAGTGAGCAAATACTCTGATGCCTCCAAGCTTGATTTTACTACAACTCGAGCTAGAGAAGATTTTAATTATATAATCATAGAATCATAGAACGGCTAGGGCTGTAAATGTATAGGGTTCCAACCCCCCTGCCATGGGCAGG
>NW_010146078.1:0-44857 GCF_000699245.1 Pterocles gutturalis
GCAGGGGAAGGAGATGACACATTGCACTGGGGATGGGGTGGGGGAGGGAGGCTTATCCCCTCCCCTCCGGTTTCCTTCAGGATGATTATTTCCAGGCCCTTTTCTCTCGGTCGGTTCCTTCGCCGCGATGCTGTCGGGGAAGTTTTATTATTATCTGGGAAATGATGCCGCTTTCGGTGATGGATAATTCGTAGTAAAGCTGCTGCTGCGGTTTTTTTGTTTTTTTTTTTTTTTTTTTTTCTCCTCCTTCCTTTCATTCGTCTTTGTGGCCCGAGCAGCGCCGGGAAAATTCCGTTTCTTCTGCAACTTGTTATTCTGGAGCCGGGCCTGCCCCCCTCGCCCGGGGGCTGCCCTTCCCGCACAGGTACGGAGCTCGGGGCCGGGGCACCGCCGGGGGTTCCCACTCCTGCTCCGGCATTGGGGATGGTTACTTCTTTATTTTTTATTTTTTCCCTCCTTTCTGCGTCCGTGTAGGTGGAGTGGGGCTCTGTGTGGGACTCTGCCATTTGGTATAGTCCTCTTGTGCATGCTCCTTTCTTCACTTGCCTTTTTGCGGGTTTTGTTTTTTTGGTTGATTTCTTTGAGGTGTTGTGTTTTGCTTTTTTCTTTATTATTCCAAGCTTCGCTGTCGGTAGAGCTTTTCCTCCAGCCAGCTCTGCAGTTTGGTGGGAGCTGGCAAGATTGTATGCTGAGGTTTTTTAGGTGAATTCGTATTGGATTAATGCATGGAGCTCTTCATTCAACTTCTTCTCAAGTGTCAAAAAATGAGGCTATGAACAGATGTGTTTCAATATGGAGAGATTTCCAAGTTCCTAATTCTTGGGGGTGGAGGAAAAAAAAGAGTGCCATTGGAGAGTGGCTTTTGTTTTCGATTGGTGAACAAATGTCATCACATTTCAGTCACGTGCTGTAATATTCTTTGTTCAGCTATCAAAGTATGATATCTGCTACACCTGTTCCCACTTTTTAATTGTAAGTAACGGAGATTGCTTGCAAATCTTAGAGTTGTGGGTAGGAGCACTTCCCCTCTTTCCCCCCTCCTACCCCCTGGATGTTTGTTTGGGCCCAAGCGCTGAGCTTGACAATGAACTTTTGTTCACTGTGCAGACTGCATGTAAAAAGGTCCCACTGGGGGTAATAACTTCCGTGTCACAGGAAAGTTGTGTACCGTGATGATGTACGGTAGGTTTGAGTGTGGAAAAATGAGGTGGGGACGTGTGCTCAGTAACAGCAGGGCTCTAGTAAGGGGTAGGCTCCTTTGGGCCAGGGAAGTTTTCTTAACTAGATATGCTGTTGCTTGCTGTCAGGTTAAAAGGCAGGTACTCTTGTACCCCCATATAAATAAATACATCTTTTTTGCTTAGCTGTAGGTGTCCAGGTATCAGAAAGAAAAAATATTTTGGCTGTCTGGGTTTTTTTTGTTTGTTTGTTGTTTTTTTTTGTTTGTTTGGGTTTTTTTATCATTGTGCTCACTTCTAACAATGAAGACACCTGCTTAGTTTCAGTTTTGTAAGTCAGCTTCCTCTGGCTTTCCTGTGCTTGCCCGGAGCTAACTGGTGAGGCTGGACATGCTGCATAGCAGGGGAATGTTTAACTTTGATGAAAAGAGGCTTATTTTGGGGCTTAATTTGTGAAAAAAATAACATGCTTTTCAAAGCCTTGGGGAAAAAAAAACACTTAAAAATCTAAAATTTGTGACTTTTAGCAGGTTAATGTGTAATGCTGAACCTTTTATGTAATTCTTGTTAGTGATTGTGTATAATGTGACTTTATATTTAAATAGTGACATTAAATTGCTAGTAAGAACAGGATATTAAAAAGAAACAAAAAATATGTGCATAACTACCCATATTAGTTGGAGAGGTTAATTACAGCACTTTAGTAGAAAGATCAGAGGCTTTGCGAATTTTATTTATATCTGAGCATGTTTCATGATAGTTGAATGTAACTTTCTTTAGGGGTATTTTTTATTCTCGTTTTCTAGAAAGGAATTCTGTAGGTCAGCCAATGAAACTTTAAAACTGCATTTTTAAAAAGTAGATGAAGTACTTCTCACATGTTTTTAAACCTTTTAGCCTTACTGTGGTAGAGAAATTATATTATGATAGTTGCATCAGCCAGAAGTTTGAGCTGATACAGAGGGAGTATGAAGCAACCTCTTTATCCATTGAGTTCATGTTGTATAGTAGCATGTACAGAGTATCATTCAAGGTCTTAAGAGACCGGTTGTCCAGCAGAAGGTAAGTGCTTGCTCACTGAGCACTTACCACAAGCTGGATGTCAACTATGTCATACCCCCAGTTTCTAGCCATACTGACCTGAGCAACCAGAAACTTTTGAGTGGACCCCATTATGGGTTTTAGTGATTTTTTTTTTTTCAGTTAACTAACAAAGTTAACATGGTATATGTTTCAAAATGTTGCATTAAGGAATGTTTTGTTTTTAGTAGGTATTTTGCCATTAGCCGTTGTAAAATTTCTACCTGAAAGCTTTTAGTCTTTGCTCTTCTCCGTGTGCATCCTGAGTGGGATTTGTTGTGAGGTGGAAGAAGGTGTTTGAAAGTGGTTTGCTTCCTTTAGGGAATGAAAGTGCGAAACTTTCCTTCAAAGAGCTTAAAGCAGAAGTAGGAAACTGAAAGTTATGCTGGTGAGAGAAAAATGCTCTTGTGTTTTCCAACTTCAGCAGTAAGATCACTGCTTTCAGTTTACATTTTTTAAAGATCTCTTTTCACTCTAGGCCATTCAGCTTCAACTGTATTTCAAGTATTGGGCCTAAGTAGTTCTTATTCCAACTTCTTTTCTTTAGAGATGAGATTTTGTGTGTGGCTGTTAAACTGCACTGTAGAAATTATAATTTAAAAAAAACTAAAGAGACAATTTTGATGGTTTGGGTTTGTTTTTTTTTTTTTGGAAGATAAAATGTGTTTTAATGGCTCTGTAGAAAGTTGTGAAATTCTGTATGCAGTTGGAAAGCTTTACAGTGAGCCCAGCTATCACTTGAGTTGTTCATGCGGTTTGTTTATAATGGTCATAATTGCATATGAACGTATTGTAACCATTCAGTTCCTTTGCATGTATTCTCAGAGCCGTGAAGAACTTTATTCAGTCAAATGAATTGATACTACTGGAATTTGTTTACAGTGGAGATTTCTTTTTCATTTCAATACCAGTTTATAGGAACCTTGATGGGCTATCTTATTTCGTATGTTATGGACATTTTGCACGGGTACCAGAAACTCAAGATGAACGTCATGTGAGAAACACATGTTGGTGACTTAACCTTTTTACTATTGTTTTGGCTTTGTTGTTTGTTGGTTTTGCATGTGTAAAATCTTCCAGAAAGAACTTCACAGTGTGATAAGGCTTTGCTTTTCGGAGGGCCACCGCACAGTGATGTGAGCTGTAAAGCTGACCAGCCTTCAGGAGAGGCTCCTTCTGTAGAAGGGGCAGTGCTAAAAACCCATTATTGAGCTTCTAATAGTATTTCTTCACTGTCGCCTTCACCCTTTATGCTCACAACTGTGCAGTCACACGCGTAGCTGTATACTACAAGTGTAAGACTCCACAAAAGGCCTGGCTCTTGTACGTTCGTGAATTGCCCTTGTTCAATTACTCTGTGCCAGAAAGCAGCTCACATCCTGTTTCTGATGTATTTTAACTGCACAAAGGTTATTTAGGAACAAGCCATGTACTGGAAAGGTGGGGCAGTGCACAGAAGGGTTTCGAGATGTCTGCTGAATGCAAGGGGCTACTTCTGTACCTTGTAAATAGAGGGTGAACTGAAGGATAGTTTTTATAGGTATCTTACATTAATATTTCATGTTCAGTATAGCACAAAGCCAGTGTCTGGCGTGTGGTAGTCGTAGAGATATGCATTATGCAGGCAAAAAAGTTTATTTACATTAGTGGGGGGGAACTTTGTATTTTCTTATTTTCCTTTATTTTCTTCTTATTTTAAATAGTCTAATTTAAAACAAAACAAACCTGTGTTCCTTTTATAAGTTTTAAATAGTTTATGGCTCCTGCACCTTACCAAGTTCCACACTGGATTAAAATTGGTGAAGTATGATTTTAAGTTTGACTCTGCTTTTTTTTATGTCAAAACCTCACAAAAGCAAAGTGGTGAGTGTAGATATGGAGTGGCTATAAAATGTACAAAAGTCAAAAGAGTTTTTAAAAACTAGTGCTGAGGAAGGGTGCACTTGTGTGACAATCAGACTTCATGATTAGAATCACCTATCCTTAAAATAACGTTTAAAACTATAGAAAGTTCTGAAAGGTCCCTTCCCTGGGGATTGCCCTGCCTACTGCCCTAACAAAGCCCCAACTTTACTGCAGAATCTTTTGTTTTAATACTTTGATCATCCCAGGCTTTTGAGGAAAGAATGTGCTACTTGGTGTAGGCTTCTCTGCAGCGTTTATTTTTTGTTTTACTGTTTACATCACTTTAATATCTCTCTTGGAATTACCAAGTACCCTGTGCCTTAAAAGCTCTTTGCCTAGACGTTTTGACCTGTTATTTGTTCCCTCTTACCTGAGATTTCTTGGTCACTATCATTGCAAACGCTCTTTTATTAGAGATTGTATGCTCAAAGCATGCTTTTAAACACTCATACCAGAAAACAAACATTCCGCCCTCCCCCCGCCCCCAATACTACTATCCCCCCTAGTCCTAGCCTGGTGTTTGTTACTGGTGGGCATTTTTAGATAGTTATTTATTGTAAGGAGTGAGGCTCTGCTTAACGTGAGCTGTGTTGTAGGCCACGTTCTCACAGCTTCTATGCTTTTTTTTAATGTTGGATTTCTTAAAATGTGTGTTTTCCAGATTCTGCCCTTCTGACAGTACTGCGCTTGTAGGACAAAAGAGAATGTTACCAAGTTCACCTGCTACAGAAATTGTGTTACGTGCCTCTTAAGTGAGAGACTGTACTGTTGCATGTGTAATTAGAAATATGTTTTGAAAATGTAGCTGGTGTCTCTTGAATGGGAGTGTGGGTACGTGAATGGTTAAAAGACATGAGGGCAGATTTGAGCCTGTGACTCTAAGATGGCCTGTGCTTGGACTCCGTCTCCCGGTCTGCGAGATGAGAACTCTAGCAGAGCAGCCGAGCTTACGGTTGGTTCGGTATACAAGCTGTCAGTACGGAAGGGAGAAGGAACATTGATTCCTTCCCTTGTTCCCCTCCAACCCTGCAGATCCGAGCATCGTTAACTATCTGGATCCTGAAGGCAGCGTAGTTGCAAACAGTTAATTGAAGAGATCGAGTGGTACCCTATTGAAGCTTTAAATTGTTTTAACAAAACTTCTGAGTAATCGCAATAATTATTTTCTGATAAGCTGGCTGATAGTAACTATGGCAACAGCTGTCTTTGGCCTATGGGCAGTATTGCTGTATTGACAAAACCTTTAGATGCTCCTGAGGCCTCTTGTCTCAATAGCGAGGTGCATCGGGATGACTTTCAGGTGACTGAAGCGTCACCGTTTGTCTTTCTGTTGCAACAAGATGCTGCCTTTCTCTTGGGTCAGTCTTGTTCCGTTTTCTTTTGCGTGTTTTTTTGGTTGCTGCCTGCTAGCCTGGAAATGCTGCAAAGACTGGCTTGTTCTACAAGGACTGGTGAAACGTATTAAGTACTTAGGTGGAATTATATATGCATAATATTGTTTTTTAATAATAATCCAAAGCTTGGGGAAAAGGGAGGGAGAAGAAAGGAGGACTTATTCATTTTGATCCCTGGTTGTTTCCTTCCTCGATTAAAACCTTCTTAGAACAGACTGGTAGGGGGAGCTGCCCTTCTCTTTACTGAACTGAAGTACAGCGTATTCTTTGAGGCCTACGCTGAGATACAGCTATTTAATTTTCAGCTAAGCTCTGCTTTTTTTTCGGAAGAGAGGCAAGCTCCTGCTTCAGTGTGTTGCAGAAATGGAGGAAGAGAGTAATGTGTTTCCAGGTTACTGAATTCTGAACGGGGAAAATATGGCCCTCACCAAACATACTTTTCCTATTGATATTCAGAAGATCACTCTTATAATGTTAATAAATGTAGCAGTCTTGGAAGAAAAAAAAATTATTCTTACTGCACTTTTGTATAAAGATGTTACAAAACTATGTCCATTCTGCATGTTTGAAGGTAGCTAAACTGATGATTATTCTTTGGGAATTATTGGTTAGCTGGTGTGTATTTTTCCTGAAATCTCTGACATCTTAACTTCAACATATGAGAACTGGATGTCGATCCAGCTTACCTGATGATTACTGGCAGCCGTCTGCCTGTCTGGTGTGTGTACGTTGTTTGCTGGCTGGTGGAAGTGTGCAATATGGCCTACATCTGGTCTCATCTTTGGAGAGAACGTGGCTCGTGGAAACTACAAGCCCCAGTATGCAGTGCTGTGTTTTTAGCTGAACAGCCTGCCTGGATTGCCTGGACTAATGCATCCTGGGACCTGTAGTTTTCATGAGCAGAAGTTGGAGATTTGGGGTGATGAGTGTCCTAGAAATGGAGTCATTGGGACCTTAGTACCTATGCTGTTCTTAGTTGGTCAGCTTAAACCTGTGCTGCTATTACTGTGCAACAGCAGGTATTTTTATTTACAAGTTGAAGACAGTCTTAGTTGGGTGGTATGTTTACGGAAAAGCAGATGATGAAAGAAGTCTTCCAAATGCCTGTGTGTTTTTGTTCAAAGTCTGTATTAGTAATTGCACTAATACTGTTCTTCCCCTGTGATTGCAAGTATCCTGTTTTATATTCTGGACATTTTTAATCTTTCAAGGCAACGTTATGGATGGAAGCATTCGGCAGAAGGTGGCTTCCATTACTGGCAGCATGGCTGCTATGTTCTTCCAAACTGCTGCCCAGCTGCCGCAGTGGGTTTCTGTCAAAGCGAAAGAGGATTTGAACTTTCTTCCACCTGCCGAGACCCCACTTCTCTGCTCTGTTTCTTGAGGCTGGGCAATGATGCAGCCACCCCATGCAGCAGGGCAGGGGGGCCAGCGATTGGTGACATCACGGCTAGTTGCCAGGGGACGCAGGGTCTCAAACACAGTAGTGTCAGTTGTGACAGTTGCGACCGGTAGCAGGGCGCATCTGACAGCTTTCCTCTGGTGTGTTTCAGCCCCGACCACAACGCTTGAACTTGCATCCAGCTGATATCAAAGAAGGTAAAGCGTTGTGGAATAGGGGTAGAGGAATAGTAACTTTCAGAATGCTTGTTTTTTTATGTCCAAAGAACTGTGTATTTTCACGTCAGGCGTTAGCAAGTCCCAGTGAACATCACTAGCTAAAGTTGATGTGGACGTTAATTTGGTTTCAATTATTAGGCCAGTAGCAAGTTTAGTAATTGCTGTAGTCTCTCCTGCCGTGTTTTGGATGCTGTAGTTGTCTTAATTTTTAAGTGAGCAAACACTTAACTGTAACTGATCTGGGTCAATTTCTTTGTGCCAAACAACATGAAAAAAAGCTTTTAAATGTTTTTGGAGAAATTAATTTGAGCTCCAGTCTTGCAAAATGTTGTGTATTTTACTTCAAGTCCTGCAGAAGTCGGAGAGAATATCTGAGTGCCTATAATCGGAACCTGTATAAGTAGTAGTAGGACCAAGACCTCCAAACTGCTAATGTTTTGGAGAGTAGCTTCTTTGTATTCACCATAATTAGCATATATCTAGGTCTGTGTGGGAAAATACTTCTTTTAGTAAGTGTCTGGAAATTCTCAAGCTAAATTTAGAGTTCATGTTTGCTTTATAGTTGTGCAAAAAAAACCCCAAACCACCAACAAAAAGTTGGTCTCTCCTTCACCTGTACAGATTATAAATATGACAGATATTTAGGTGGTAATAGCTTCTTTGAGGCAGGAAATGTATTTTGTCAGCGCTGATGCATTGTACACACTGTACATTGCTGACACTTCTGTTTAAAACTGATGCAAAAAGGTGAATTTATACAGAGGTTCATCTAAAATCCTTACATATGCTGTAACTGTAATAGAGTTTGTAAGCAGTTAGCAATATAGTTTTATTTGTGTTCCCTGCCCCTTCTCAGTCCATGTGGAGCAAGTTGCTGACAGGACACACTTTTAGCTGAAATAGTTACTATTAGTATATTGACGTGATTAGAAAGGCTGTCATTGTTGCTGTGCGAGGATGAAACTCCCTTTCATTGCCTGATTGGGCCTACACAGCAGCCAGGAGAAGAAACCAAGAGAAATCTGGATGTGGTGGAATGGTGATGTATCTTGTCCTTCAGGGCCATTTTACCCTCTGTAGAGAGCCTGCGACAGCGGCCTTTGTGACACTGCTGTATCAGGATATTCTAGATAAGGAACGTGGGTAATAGGGATGTACAGAAGGGTTTGATGCATAGTTGTAAAGAAAAACTCTTCTGTAAGAACTTCTTATCTCATAAGAGCAAATGTGTCCTGATCTGGGAGGAAATCCTGGCCCTGCTCAAGTCGATGGGAAGCTTCCCAGTTGAATTGAGAGTACCAGGATTTCATTCTTTCACCCCAAAGAGGTAATTTTAAGTGGATTTTGCAGGGCTGAAGCACTTGACAAAGTTTGAAGAATATGGTGTCTCTGTGTAAGGTGCTGCTGGCCCTTGGGGGTTCTCACACCAGGTACTTCATCTCCTGGTGTCTTTGCTGTTCTCATAAATATACAACAATACTGAGCTCCTGCAACACTTTGTAAGAACTTGGAATCTATTTATTCAGGGCTTTTGCTTAATTTGCTAACACAGCAAAATTTTACACAAAAGCCAGAAATTAGTCCTTGATGTATCCAAAGAATACTTTTTGTCTCTCTCTTCTTTGCCAGTGTGACAAAATGCCCCAGTTGAGGTGTTCAGTCTGAAATTGAAAAACCTGACTTATGGATTAAAAACCAAACAAACAAAACCCTAACAAAAAACCAGCCGCCCCAGCTAACAAACCTTTTAAATAACTTTTTAGAAAAAGGACACCAATGACCTGTATTACTAATAATGAAGCTTTTTGCTAATTTGCATCTAGCTGGAGCTCCAGATACCTTACAGTTTCACTGCTGCTTAGCTTGCAGTAATTGTCTCTGATAAGCATCTTTATCATGTAAATCTATTGTTGTGTGTAGTATGAATTTGCTGTATTAAGGATGCTTTTGTCAGTGACCCCAAACGGAAAGGATGTGGCTACCTGAGCTTCCCTTATTACCCTCTCAGAGTACATTCTGGTCAGGAATAAATTGGGAAGCACTAGCAAGGTTTGCACTGTTTCTGAACACTAGGTACCTGTCCTTGAATCAACTGTGATTTCTCTCCCAAGGAGGAATCCCACCATACCATACCCCCTATTTTACATGTTTGGAGAATCCTGTTGAAATCATGGATTTGTTGCTGTGAAACTTGGTTCAGAGTCTGATTCCCGCCTGCATTTTGGCATATTTCACCAGCTTTGAATTTCATGCTCTAAAGTAAACACCGAAATCTCCCCCTTCACGTAATTCTCATCCCCGTATTGGCAATTTCTTCTTGGCTTAAAACTTGCAGTGTCTTCTCCCACCTTCTTGCAGGAATTATGTGTTGATGCTTGGCTGTTGATGCAGAACTCTCATAGATTGTGCAGTGTTTAATTTAATCAGACAGTTTTTCCTGTGGTGATGAGCTGCAGTTTTTACAGTCAGTCAAAACCTGATGATGTTGGCCTGTTAAGTGCATGCTCTAGGTTAGTTCCTCGCTGTAGTAACAGCATCTTCTCAGCTGCAGAGGTGATTAGTTCAGCGTAGGTCTATGGCTGTGTGAATACCGGTACCTCAAGTTGTTTTGCACTGTGTTGTTGCTATAAAATTACATGAGTGAAAATACTGATCACACCTAAGTTCTGAACCTAAGTTACTGAACACCTAAGTTCCTGTTTTCTAGCTTAATCTAAACTCTGCCCATGATTGTTTTTGTCCCAAAATGATGATTTTTCCATATGCCAAATATATTGTTAATATAATAGATGGTTTCGTCATGTATATAAGGCATCTTAATGCAAGGCTTTTGAAAACTTAAAATAAGGGGACAAGTATATGTTAAATCCCTGTTTGTTGTGTGTAGAAAGTACTATGTATGAGACATGCCTCTGTTTTTCTCTTGGGTGTATCAGAAACTCCTGCAGCTTCTTCAAAAACTCTTGCATAATATGAGAAAGGTGGTAAATACTATCGGCATATTTTTCCTTTTTTTTTTTTTTTTTTGCCATTTTCCCACATCTCCAGCATACATTTTAAGCGTTCAACTTTGAAACCTCCATTGTGTTATGATTAGATTTTATTTTCTCTTGTTGGTTTCCATGCTGTGGCATTTGGTAGTCCAGTAGGCAGTAAGACTCATATGGGCTGCTTGGGGATCAGAAGTGGTATTAGAAGGGACTTAAAATCATGCAATAAACTTTCATGTGTGTTTCTTGTCCTCATAAGGCTTTTTTTCCCCCTCTACTGTGTAATAACCAGACTCTAAACTGAGAGGAGCTGGGATTTTTCCTCAAAGGCATTTTAAAAGAGAAAAAAACCCAACTCTGTCCTTGAAACAGAAAGGAGAAGAATATATGAGGATGATGTAACGGGAGAGGTGCATGAGAATTTCTCAGTGTGTGTGGAGAGAGATATGTTTAAACATCTTTTCCAGCATAGGAATAGGACCATTAACAATCTGGGCATTAATTTTTAGATAAGAGAACTTGTTTAAACAGTAACTTTGCAAGGAAGTTACCGTAATGATGGGCACTACACTGATACCACAGTGCTGCTGTGATTGCAAACATATTCTTGCGAGTGTTGGTCTTAATACTACTGTGGCATATGTGGCCCTGGTTTAGTGCCCTGCACCGTTTTGTCTGGTCTTAGTCTGTGCTGTTAGGCTAAGCCTTCTTGCCATGTGGTGTCTGTCTCCATCTCCTAGGACAATGTTGGAGCGGGGCTGTTGCGTATGTGGAATCAGTAGGTCCCAGGAGAGCAGGTGGAGGTTGTGGCGATGTTGGTGTGAGGGGATGTGAAAGAGGGGTGTCCATCAGCAGCATGTTACTGTTTTCTCCTCTGGGTAAAGTACTCTGGGGATTGGTCCTGGCTCCTTGGTAGTAAAAATAATTTGAGGGAGAGGGAAAATGGACTGCCACCAGCAGCCTCCTTCAAACTGCCAATCCTTTGTTTTAGAAAGTGTAATCATACTGTGCTCCACGATACCCTTTCAGTCTGCATCAGCATTGTGAAAGTTGAAAATGGTGTTGTCTTTCAGTTGGTTCTAGTAGCCACTAAAAATGGATAAATCTACAGTTCAGCTTTCCTGTTTTAAGTAAACAATCAGTTAAAAAATCCATGGCAATTAGTACGAGTAGAAATGTTTTGGACACTGTTTTTTCTTGTAACTGAAGTCTGCTTTCATTGTACAGCAGTCTTGCACTCAGCTTTTCTTCCATTAAACACTAATTGTGTACTTACATGATTCCATATTAGATTGGCACAGTGATTCAGTGTTATGTTTTTTTGATATAGCATGTAAATCTTTTTACTTATATTGAATAATCATGGTTTTGAGAAGAAAGGAACTTCTATTAAGTGTATGGTTACTTGAATTCTTCCTTTCAGATTAGTGACTACCATCAGTACTCCCACACTGAGTGTGACTACCCCAGCTACAAATACCATTCTCCAGATGCTACAGTTCCCATTTGTGTGCTTTTGAAGAGAAGGAAGAAAAAAAAAGGCTTTAAGGGGTAAGGAGGGAAAATACAGTAAAAGGGGAAGGGAAGACAGAATTTGAGTTTGATACCTGTGCCTATATATTTACAGGGAGCAGCAAGAGTGCCAGCTGACTGGAATGTAGGGGAAGGAAGATCAGAGCACATCAGTGTAATAATTTTGGAGTGCTTCCTGTTGACTTGTTAATACTGCATGGAATTTGGCCCAGGCAATCTGCTGTTGTGAATCAGCCTAGTTTATTCACTTGAGTATAGGTGTGCCTGTTATTATTTGAGAATCTGCTCCACTTGAAAGATAACAGGTAATTCTGGTAAGTAGTATTATTCCCATGTTTTGGATTAGAAACTGAGGCAAAGAGAAATTGGTTTATTCTGCATTGCGACAAATTTACTGAGGACCTTGAGGTAGTGATGGAGGCCCTCACTTTTGTGTTTAATCCAGTACACTGCCTACTTCCTTTGAGTCCTGAAGTTGCTACATTATAAACAAAATTGAGCCTAAAAATGGTTTACTGATGAAGCATGGGTGGTGTACAAATAAGCAGTGCTTGCCCCAAAGGAGGTGAGATTCTTGTGAAACTGGTTGCACAAAATAAATAGGGTACTTTGGTTTTGAAGTTTTGGATATATTTTTTATTAGGCTATCTTGATTTGGAGGAAAAGCAGAGGTTTGAATGGAGATGGAAGACCTTCTGATGCATAGGAGAGAGAATGGTTAATACATGTGAATTTGAAATCCAGTGAAATCTGAGTTGCACTGGTGCCAAGAAACAGTCCTGAGTTAAGTTCTGCAGAATCTGAAAAAATACAGAAGAAAGATGGTGGTGGTAGTTGTTGCCGCTGAAATTTCTTTTTGTCCATCTTTCCAGCTCCCTTGCATTATACTGCAATTAATATAAGAAATTACATATTACCATGTAGGCATGATTATGTTTTCACATGTACTGTTACATGGGCACTCATCCTAAATGTATCCAGAGGGTTAGAGTTACAGCTAGTGCTTACATTTACCAAACATCTCCGGAACATGGTTTGTCTGTGACCAGTGTGTGAATGAGATTCCAGTAACTTTACTGCATAATGTCGCTGTTTCTGTGTCATACTTCCCAGGTCTGGTACAAAGGACTTAACATAGCTAGTTGTGTGGAATGGTTCAGTTCACAGCAAAAGTGACACTGCGTAATTAGTGTCATCAGTGCTGAAGGCTTAACAACTTGTTAAAGCTACTCCGTGTACAGCTAACTTGATCCAAATTCTCCAGTCCTCCCAAGTAAGTACTGTTCAGGTACAGATAGCTTGTTCTGTTAGTTTGGACAAATACCTTTTCCAAGTGGAAAATCAGCAGAGTCAGCAATACCCAAATTTCTCTATCTCCGCCAGTTGGCTGGGTCCAGTGTTGCTTCCACTAACTCTTTTAGTGCTGCTTCATAAGGACACTATATTCATGTGCAAACATGAAAGGTCTGGCTCCCTTTTTGTTGTATGCCTCTCTCTCTGCTGTAAATAGCTCAATTAAAAGTGTGAGCCTGATGCTTAAAACTCCATGTAATTGATTCTGTGACTACCTGTGGTATTAGTCTCATGGGCTCTGGCAGGATACTGAATTGTTATCTTTTAAATGCATGTCTCTTCTTCTGGAGTATCTCCAGTTACAACCCTTCATGACACTGCTTGTGGTGTCTGCTGGTGTCTTAGAGTATTTGTGGAGCTCAGGAACTTTGGCATATGCTCCTCTAAAGTTTAATTAGAGTTGTTCATGTTTGAGACTGGTTCTGTTCATGTTTGAGACTGGTTCTGCATAAGCCTGGGGTTGACTTTCGGCAGTAAGCTGGTTTAGTACAGCCTCTTTACTGAAGTGTTTTTATGTTGTAAACTCTCAACTCTGTCACTGTGGAGACATCTTCAAGGCCAAATACAAGGCAACTTCAGGAACTACAGTGTCTCAGGCTCTGTGATGTGACGCCTGTGAAATATAATTCTGGTTTTGGTGATCCTTCATTTATAGATGGGTGTTACGAAACTTCCTAGAGTATCTTCTTGTGTTAACAGTTCAGTGGTTGGCATGTTTCTCCTGTTCATGTGCAGTTAGTCCCACTTACATCACCACTACGTAACGAAATGATGTCTCTAAAATAATTCTCGGGTATATTGCCTTGTCATTAAAGGCCTGAGATCCGAAGAGGTAGTGTTGGCTGGCACTGTGTTTTTGAGAGAGAAGACTTTCAATTCTTGTTCTCCATGTTGCCAAAGGAAGCAGTTTTGCTTTGTATGCAGGTGTCATGAAATGTGAAATAAACCAATGTGGGAACTGTGGTGCACTGGAAAGGTCAGCCTGCATTGTCACGAAGACCAGTGGTTTGGAATTGCAGGCAAATGGGCATAACTGTGGAGACATCCATACAGTTGTCCAGTTCTTCCTCCATCTCCACACAGCCTAATGTGTGAGAAGAGAAGAAGATGCATCAAAATAATTGCCTGTATTTTAGAATATATCAGAATCAATTAAGTTTGCCTGTGTAAAGCTGAAGTATCAGCAGATACGGGGCAGAGCAGAAACTCCCTGTGAACTTGGGGAGAGAGCAAGAGGATAAACACTTTTTTTTTTTTTCATTGTGAGCAAAAAAAATGTGAATTAGATTTGAGAAGCTTCGTGGTACTGTTTGGAGCTTTTTTATACCTTTCTTGGTAGTAGAATTTGCTCTCAGTGAGAGATGGGGCACTTCAGAGGAAAACTTTCCAAGTTATGCATCTGTGATGGGCTTTACTGGTGGGCTAGAGGAGAGAGAAATGTTGCCCCATGGATGATCTGCAGAAGCACCGAAACACGAATAAACTCGGTACACGCACACATTACGATTAAATCTTGTGGTTCTCTTGGGGATACCAAGAAATTCAACCAGAAACATCCAGCCTATGACAGGATGGAGTGAGAAAACATCTAGTAAATCTGAAGTTCCCCACTGCAAAAAAAAAAGTGACAATTTATTTGAATTTTCAGTTTGTAATGCTATTTGTTGCCAGTGTAGTTTGCACAAGCGAGCTTTAGGATGACAAGGGGATTATGTTGCTGTTTTCTTTAAGCAGGACCAATTTCAGTGCTATTACTGGCCTAGATAACACCCCCACCCCCCCCCCCCCCCCCCCCCCCCCCAAACAAAGCGAAAGAACCTGAAACCAATCTATGTGATTCCATAAGCAGAAGGTTATTTAAATAACAAAAGGATGCTGCTCCCAATGTGAAATGAAAACAAAATGTAGCACGGCCTGAAATTCTTATTTTATTGTGTTTTTGTGTGACTTAAGAGATTTCTCATGTGAACTGGATCGTGGTCAGCCTTCTCACCCGTGTAGCTGAGCATTAATTTTATTGAGGCAATGTCTGCATCTTAATGAAACTGATCACAAAGCTTCTGCCCTTTTTTTTAATACATTTTTATCCTTGATACTTGCTTGTTCCTGATAAGGATGATAAGCTTATTGGGTACATCCATCTTCATCTTACTGCCTACAGCAATACTGAAAGGCAGCATATACTGGACACTTGCTTTGTTTTCCAGACCCGTTGTAATTTCGGCTCTAGAAAATGAAACTTCTGTGTTTCTTGCAGATTGAGACCTGCTTGTTTATCCTACATGGCTTTCAGCTTGGCTATCTTCAAAAGCTCATCTGTCAGAAAAGAAGGAAGCTGACAGTGATGAGAAAGCAGACATTCACCAAATTGACTAGGCAGTGCTTTCTAGCAGGATTAGCAGTACTTCCTAGCAGAATTCTGTTCGATGTTTGTCCTGGGCCTCAGCTTGAGGTTATGCATTTTCTGCGACAGTAGTGCTTCTTCAGCTAGACTTCCTTATTAAAAAGGAGAGCATCCTGTACTGCTCCAGGGTCAGACAGGACCTGATGACTTTGGCAAGTTCAGTTTTCTTGGAGAGAAGTCAGACATTCATCTACATGTTCCCTTTGAATCTGTTGGTTCAGGAGATCTTTCCTCTGGTCAGCTGGGAGGAAGCCAAGTTGTTGCCAATCTTCAGTGGGTCTTGGCAGTTTTTCCAGCAAACATCCATGGCTTATGTTAGTACTGCTTTCCAACTTTCTGGGTCTTTCTGGTTAGGAGAGGCTTAACTGCCTGAATCTCCTTGGGTTGACATCCTGATTAGTGAGGGGCTTATAGGAGAATTTTTCAGCAGTCTGCTGGGTTATGTAAAAACAAAAAACCCCACACTCTTGAATATTTGATCAAGTATTTATTTCAGTGTTGCATTATATTACACAATAAGCATAAACAATTTTGATTTCTGCTTCAGAAGTTACAATTTCTGCTTTTAACATTACATGCTTGAATTATAGCCTGGTTAATTTACCAGAAGATCCAACCTCCAAAACAACCCAAGACATAGACCGATATGGCGACTCAATGCGATTAAATGTAAGAGCTAACATGCTATGCTGGACCAAATGTCCATCTAATCCAGCATCTTGCCTTTATCAGTGGCCAGCAGCAGCAGCTGACTGAGCGGTGTAGGAAATGGGTGAATTATGTCAGCTGCCGAAATATTAACAGTAAATTTCTGACAGACACTTGTTTAGCTGCTGCCTGAGATGGAAGCTACATTTGGGCTATTGCACTGTGAATAGCAACATCAAAACTATTTATAGGTGAATTTGTTTGCTGTCGTTTTGAACTCATTTATATCTGTGGCTTCCATAGTGTTCCACAGCAGCAAGTTCCATGCAGTTTAACTGCATTTGCTGTGTGTATGATGGGTTGATGCGAGAAAAATAGTTTCATTTGTTTTAAAAATGCTCCCTAATTGTCATTCCTCTCCGTACCATTTCTAGCTCTTCCCTTTTTGAGGTGGAGCAGCCAGAATTACATGCAGCATGCATCACAGCAGAGTGTTCCCTGTTTGTTCTCTGTTCTGTTTCTAATACCTTCTGAGATTTTCTCTGACTTCTTGCTGCTGGAAGTTGAACTGTTTGCTTGCAATAATCTCAAAGTCTTTTTTTAAGTAGTAATGCCTAGTTTAGATTCATCATTGTGTATTTATAGCTAGGGTTATTTTTTCCTCCAAGTATGTTACTCTGCACTTGTTGACACAGGACAATAAAATGACAAATGACAATCAATCGTTAGGTTTTTCTCAGATCCTCTGTAGCTCTTTGAAGTTGGTTTTAATTTTAACTATCTGGAATAATGGAAAGCAACATAGTGTTTGCAGTCTCCCTTTTTGCCAGATCAGTTAAAAGTATATTCACAGACTCAACCCTGATCCTTGTCATGGTAACTTCTCTGCTTTTTGACTGTTCAATGGTTGCTTTATTTTCAGCCTTTTAATATATTTTTAAGAAGGGGAAGGTCCTCTCATGGATTTTGCTCTAAGGTGGTGTGAGGTGTACAAAGGGGTTCACCTTCCTTTTGGTTTTGATGCAATGTGGTCTATGAACCTTTTGCAGTTCAAGATGTATATATTCCAGTGTCCCTTTTCTTTTACTTTGAAGTTGGATGTCCAAAAGCTTCATTTCATTAAGATTGCAATCTTCTATATGAATGCTTAAAAGAGAGTGTTCCTAAGAGATGTGATTTTTTTTTTTTTTTTTAAATGATAGTTTAAATGGCCGGTGCTTTGAGTAGCATGAATTATATTGCCTCTGGTAGGCAGTGGCATTCCTTGTCTCTTTTTAGTTCTTTCTTCTTCCAGTTTGTGGAAGTCCCTGTCTTGTCTTTTTAACCAAGTCTGTCATGATGTTATGATCAGCTGTAAGTTTGTTTTTAATAAATGTCAAGAATCCACTGCATATCTCGTCCCTGTCTTGTCTTTTTAACCAAGTCTGTCATGATGTTGTTGTGATCAGCTGTAAGTTTATGTTTTTAATAAATGTCAAGAATCCACTGCATATCTCTTTTTGTCATCTTAGTAGTGTTTTCATAGTTTTTATTTGAAACTCTGGTTTGAAAGACAAAAGTTCTTAATCACCCAGCATTGATCTCAGTGGGGATATTATGGTCAGTTTTAAGATGGTTTGGCTGTCAGGCGAGGGGCAGGCGTTAACTGTTACAGGTTTAATCCTTTTTAGCTAGAACATCTCGGTTTGATTTTTGTAGGAGTTCGTATTAACTAGTTGAATTTTTAGGAAGGTGGCAACAGACAATTTTCAGAGAAGAAATATTGCTAGAAAGTAGTGCTTATTTTGGTTATTGTGCTTCTGCATGAGAGTTTATCTTGCCCTTGCTGCTCTAAGTATTGATTGGGGATTAAATAATTATACTGACGGAGTACTTCATGTGTTGTTCTTACATCTGAGGGGTAGGAAGAAGAGCTGTGACAGACACTTCTGTTGAGAAGACTTTTAGCCTGGAGGACAAGAGGGCTACTGCTTCATGTATTCATCTGTTTCACGCAGATGTGACATCCAGACTGTAACAATTCATCAGCTGCAGGAATTGCATCCTTTACTTTGTCTTTGTTTGATGCGTACAGATTGTACAAGTTTTCAGATACCTAGATGGTTCAGTTTATTGTTTGGGGAGCCGAACCCTTTTTAACTTCCTTGCTATTTGTACATTTGGTAATTTGAATTATAATTTTACATTATTATATTCAGAAGCTCTCAGCAGCTTGTGCTCTTGTGTGGGTGCATACTTGTGATGCTTCGCAAGTTGCAGAAAAAGTATTTTTTGTAGGCTAGTATTAATCTGTTGTGGAATTTGAACAGTCTCTAGTGTACTGTGTGACTGCAGCAGGAACTTAACTGCAAAAAGCTTAATTCATAAAAACTGCTTTTATCTGCAAAAAGTTTAATAAAAATTACTGTTAACTGTGTAAAAACTTTTATGCAGATTTTGAAAAAGACTGACAGTTTTAGATGTTCATGAATGAGAAGTTTGAGTTATGTGTATTGGTTTTGTAGCACATGTAACCTAAGCAGCTGAAGCTTGCTTTGGTTCTCTGTCTCGACCTGAACAGACCATTGTTTTGTGTATTAGTGAACTTTACTGAGACACTACTAAAAACATACGAAGCCAAGAAATTAATACTTGTGTTGTTATAAACCAGGTATCATTATTGTGGTTGTATTTGGAAGATGAAACACTTTAAGCAACTTGACAGAGGCTGTTGGAATGAACTAGTTCTGAAATTAGCAACACATGGTACTGCTGATGCCAGGGTCCTTTGGTCTGTTCACTGAACAACCATCCTGTCCTCTTCAGGGGGAAAAAAAAAAAAAAAAGGTGTTTCTTAGAATTCTTCCAGGACTGGAGCCTGTAGTGTGTATGAAAGGGTGGTATACAAGCCACTTCCCCCACACCATCCTGTTCTCTTCAGGGGGAAAAAAAAAAAGTGTTTCTTAGAATTCTTCCAGGACTGGAGCCTGTAGTGTGTATGAAAGGGTGGTATACAAGCCACTTCCCCCACAGAACCTGTGCCAGATATTTATGTGCTTGTTAATGCAACTTGAGAAAATAGAAAGGGCTGAAATAATTGAAATTCTTAATGTTTCTTAATGTTTCTCCAATAGATGATTTGAAAATATGCCATTTTAGCACAGGTTAAAATTACAATAGATACTATTAGTCACCAGGAGTGACTTCCAAGACATTAAATGCCTCTTGTTTTAGAATTCTTTAAGATGCTAATGTTTGTTTTGGGAACTTAAATACCTCCTGCCTGGTACAAGGATATATGTTTTCTTGCAGCAGAGGGACCTAAAAAAGGGTGTGGAGAGTGATGTCCTCTTTCTAGGGCAGGTGTTTCTTGGAAGACAAGGAACTGAAGTAAAACTTGTAATTTAGTTTAGGTATATTGTGCAGAACAGAGAGGAGGAAACAACTGCTCAAATTTTGAGATTGGAAAACAAATCTGTACTGGGGAACAGGTCTTTCCAAGGTGTGTATATAAACTTGTTCTCACTTGTCTATTTTTTGTGTTGGTTGTTGTCTAATAGTGAGTTCTTTAGGACTGTGTCATAAATGTTTTATGTATCAAGTCTTGCTAGGGTTTCCATTGCAATGAGCTAGTTAAATCACTGTTTAAATAATATATATATTAAAAAAAAATGTTCCATGTACTCTGGATTGTCTGGGACATCTTTTTGAATTACGGGACCGTTCCCTGGAAGGAACAAACTGTGGTGATTTTTTGGGGGGTTTGCTTTTGATTTTTGTAATGTGTTTTTGTTGTTGTTCTTGTTGTTGTTGTTTTTTAAGAAAGTATTTTTTCCTCCAGTATTCAGGCAAAGTGTATATTTCTGTACCTGCCTCTGAGCCTTACTGTTCTTTAAAGTTGTTTTTTTTTTCTTTTTTTAATGCAGTGTTCTGATATATGTCTGACCTCCAGAATGTTATTCCTTTTTGATCTGGTGAAGATGAATTTTGAGACTTCATCTGTACTTTAGTTCATGCCTATGTGTTTCCCCAGTAGTTTTGTGTCAGTCTCATGAGACTGTGTTGCATCAAGTACTTTACCCAAAATGTCATTCAGGGTACAGCTATTAGAAAATGTGGTTTTTATGTGAGTGTTGTTCCATCTTGCCTGGATGGGAAAGTTCATGCTATATAGAGACAAAACTTTTTTTTTTTTATACTGAACCTGGGTGTTGCAAAGCTACAAGGTAGATTAGGGATCCTAAGAGCAGAAAAATGCTGAATTAGATAAAGTAAAAGGTTTAATGTAGTTGTCGGAATGGGATTAACCTGGCAGAGAAATCAAGTTTTCTGTAAGTGAACACTTGTGGTACTTGGGCCACCGCTTAATTGCACTTTTATTTAATAGCTTTGTATGAAAAGAAACAGGGGAGTAAGGAATTGGTGTTGAAAGAGAGAGAAATGTGTGAATATTGAACCAGTGTTGGACTTGTGTATTTGTTGAGAGAATGGGGAAATCTGAATGTTCACAGAGCCCAGCAGGAAGCAAGTGTGAAGAGGGGATTTTTTTTCCCTTTAGAGGTATGCTGTGAAAACAGTGATGCAGCCTGGCAGACTAAGTCCTGTTGCATTCAAGGAACAAAAACTAACAGCTGATGATGGCTCAGAAGCTGCAGGGTAGCTGGTGTAGTAAAGAAGAAAAAAAATCAGGGTCAAATCTTGCACAGTAAATTGTGATTCCCTCGTCTTTGTAAATACAGACGCTACAGCTAAAGGAAGCAGAGAAAAAAAGCTGATGCTAGAATGATCTGGTAGTTTAAATCGGAAGGGAAATGGGGAGAAGGGGTGGACTCCTGCTCATCTGCAGCAGCACTGCACACGGAGCCTACCTGATTTAGGCCTAGCGACAGTTGTGTTGGAGGCCTTGGGAAGGCAGATAGCTCAGCAAGCGTGTTTTCTCAGCGTGACGTACTTGGGAGTGTGTACAGCCTGCATGCTAAGTGTGAGTGGCTGGATTTGACTTTGCTTATAACAGTTCTAAGAATGTAACAAAATCCCTTCTCACTCATGCTTTTATTTTGGGATGGGGAGGAAGAGAAAGGAGCTTTCAATATTCTGTGTAGTTAAGCGTTTGAAACAAGCATGTTTCACCTAATTCTGTTTACTGCCTTTTTATTTAGACTACTTGTAAAACACGTTGATGCCTTTAAGTGCTCTATCGTAATTTATCAGGACACAAAAATAGAAACTCATGAAAACCCTTATGCTGTTTGTTTTCTTTATTTAATCTATACACAGAGCATACTGTTAGAGGGTGTTTAGCTGATCTTTTTATTTCCTTTTTTTTTAGTGGGTCTCTGTGCTCAGGAGATGAGAAATGCCAAAATGACAATATAGTATAATGAAATCATAGCTGGTGAAATAAAATAACTTTGACTAAAAAACAAATCAAAATAAAATGTAGAATGACAATGTTTTTTAGTACATGTTAGCAGACTGTACTTAGAACAGGTGTTGTATTTATTCAAGAGGAGAGGAAAATGTGGTACCTTTCTGGTAGCAGCAGAGGGTCTTTTACAGGGTTCAGAGCACCCAGCAGAATCAACAGACGTCTGAGACTTTTTTTGCATAGAACTGTGTGAAATTAAATTGCCAGTGTTCTTTCTAGAGAAAAATAACTTCTAGCAGGTGAGAAGCATTACCTTTTCATCTTGTTCTTAAAATCTGAAGACAGATTGAGAAACAAAACAATTGTTCTTTGATGCTTTTGCCTTGCGAACGTCTGGTCAATAACAAATCATTTTCATATTGTCTTCTGACAATTATTCAGAGGCCTGTGACATACTGGAGTCAGTGATCTGTAGTGTTGTAAAGGCAAGAATTTATGTATAATTTCTCATTTTGAGCCATCTCACTTCCTGTTAAAATGAAAGTTCTACAAAAGATAAAAAGAGCTCCTGTATTTTAAGTATTTTTAGCAGATAATTTTCAAGTTTATGCTGCTGTACTTTATATACATGAAATGTCTTACTTTTAATGCATGTGCTAAAGTAATTGAATGAAAGAGGCCAGTTTATTACAAGAACTGTGCCAGACAGATAGTGTGGACCAGTGCTTGTTCCAGTATATTGACATGAAAGTTGATCCATGGCAAAAACAGCACAGGTTGGTTTAATTTTAGTGTTTAAAGTACATCTTACATGATGATTTTTCTCCCTGACCTTTTTACACAGTCTTTTCCTGGATGATACAGTAAACAAGCAAAGAACTTTTATCCCCTGTGCCATGCAGAGGATAAGCAGAAAATAATAGTGGTTTCTATTCTGCTTGAGTAACAAGCAGAACATACAGAATTCAGATGCCTGGCAAACTCAGATGCCTCTCTTTCCCCAGTTGTCCTGTAGGTCTTCCAGTCTTAAAATGAGAAGAGTGTGTGTATCGCATGTCTGGGTCACTGAAAACATGACTCACAAGCCAAAGTTCTGACCAGGTGGGGAAAGGGAAAGATGACTCCTTGGTGATTGCTTTAGTTAAAAAGAGAAGCAGGAAAGTGCTCAGGCTCTTACCCACCACAGCACACTGGAACTCCGTGGCTGCTGAAGGAAGGAAGGAGGTCTCCCTTCTGCTGCTAGTCCAGTGCTCCTGCTGCTTAAGCTTGGTGCTCCCCAGACCTGTCTGTGATTCACTTCAACTTTCTGCAGAGTGTGACACCCCCTCACCCCTCACTGCCCCCAGAAAAAGAGTGGAGACTGCTGGAGGTATGACTTCACAGCTGGAAGAGAACATAAAGGAGAGAGCCTTGGTCAGATAGATTAGCTGCCTGTGGGAGTGTTCCCAGCTGCAGGATAAATTAAATAGAAGTGGAGAGACTGCTCAGAGTTCATAGTTCTACCTCCAGAACTAGGATTTACGTAAATCTCTTGATGTACTGTTGGTCTAATCTTTCCTTGTGCATGCTTGAAGAACTATCATTCAGTCAGCAGGTTTCACGGACACACAGAGAAGAACTTTGCTGAAAGTACAGCATCTGATTTTGAAAGAGCTTTATAAAAGTGTAAAAGACTACCCATTGTTGTGAGGTGCCATACCATGTAATCACTAATCACAATTCATCTGCATTTTTTAATGTCTGCTTATTATTACACGTGTACCTAGCTTCTGTCTGATATTTGTGGGAAGGTAACATCAGTAGAAACTCGTGTAGCTAATCTCCATAAATCTGTCACTGAATCTCCCCATTCCTCCTTGTGATTGTTAGCCTGTGATGCTTTAAACTGAAAGTCCTTGTGATTACAGTGCTTGTCTTTTTCGTTGTAAATGCATGCTAAATGTATTTGTTCAACAGATTTTCACATTTTGTTTTTCTATTTCTTGATTTTAAAATGCATTGTGTAATTGTGTGTTTCCTGTCTGTTGCATGTAGGTTGCCTTTCATCAACATATGTTTAACACGGATTTATTCCCTTAACTGATACTCCCTTTAAGTAGTTTTCACTATACTTTGTAACCATGGAAATGATGTACAGATAATATTTATAAGGTAGAAGGAAAAACAGGGTGTCTAATGGGACCCTGGCTGTTCTGAAATCTCTTCAGCAAAAAAAAAAAAATAATTCCAGACTCTTGGGATTCCGTATAAGTGTAATAGGAAGTCTTCTGTAATCCAGAATGATTTTGTAGAATATATATGTATTTACTTTAGATAAATTAGTTCATACATTCATGTTGGATAGTGTTTTAAAAAATTCATATTCTTTCACATCAGTTCTCTCAGATATATAATCACAAAACTTTGCTCTTCATTGAAACATCAGATTTAAGAAAACTTTAATTGGTTTGCGGTCACTCTGTGCTAACACTGAAACTGAAAGCTTCTTTTTGTTTGCTGTTGCTATTCTTAAATGCTTGTATTTTGGACTAGCACTTTCACTGTTTCCTCTCTAAAGCCTGGAAGAATGAGCAAAATACTCGGTTACTTTGAGTCGTATATACTTCCTTTATTCCACCTCCCCTCTCCAGGAGCAGAATCTTTCCCTTCCTTAACTGTTGAGGATATGGGGGCGGGAAAAAAAAAGAAAGAGATTGGTTTGTTTTGTTTGGTTTTATTCCTCATCTTTAGTGTTTTGCTCTTTTAACTTTTTTTCACTTGTTTGGCATTTCCCCCTGCTGGCAGATTGAGTTAATAGCACTTCTTTCTGCTGTGGAAATGGAAAGCCGTAGTTGTCCTTGAATGTCACTGTTTTGTGGTTGAGGCGTTGGCTGCTTTTCTGATTTTTTTTTTTTTAATGTTTTTTTCCCCCCCCCTCTGAAAATCTCTGGTAGATAGATAAAATTCAAAGAATAGTTTGTACAAGCAGGGAATGTGCACATACCAGAAGTTCTTCGCCTCAGAAGTGCAGTGGCACTTGCAGTGATAGTCAGAGATACCTCTGGTTTTTCATTTCATGCCTGCAGTCTTGCAGCACTACCCAGATCATCTCCTTTTGTACTTTGGACCTCTTCCCAAATCTCTTAAGGCACTTCTGCCTCACTAACACATCATTCCCACAAGGCAATTCTTTCCAAGATAAAGTGGATTGCTAGAAAGGGAAAAATAGTTTGGCACTCAATATGAAATTTCTCATCATGTTTAAAAGAATAAAACAAGAAATCAGAGATCCCTCTGTTCTTAGTGGAATTGGAGGGGAAAAATACTTTACTCAGTACTGGAGCAGAGTTTTGTGTTTTTTTCCTTGTTCCTTGAATCTTCAGTTGTTAAATTAATTACTGGGATTTCTTGTGTGTGTTCTTTCTAGAAAGTAGCCTTCTCTCCTCCTCATTACTCCTTCTCCTCTCTCTCTTTTCCCCCAAGTAGTCTCTTAAGTATGAAGGGAAGGCAGAAACTTCTCAATGACTGGACTGAGAAATTTACAACACTGACTAAGGACAGTAGAGGTTAATGAACTAATTTTTTTTTCTAGCTAAAGTGTTATTTAAAGCAAACAAACAAAACAAAAAATCAAACCACCGACCTCCAAATAATTTCCCTTTGAACTTCTTAAAATTTTTGAGATAAAACAGGCGGCTAGTACAGCTGGGAGAGGACAACTCCTTCTGTTTTCTGTTGACCTTCCATCTTTTTTCCCCCCTCAGCTGTATGTATACTTAGTAAATAAGTTGAAAATAATTTAAAAATCCAGTTCTAAGACTTAACAGATTAACCGACATGTTTTGAAGTTTAATTTATAAACTTTGTTTTCTAAAAAAAACCACATTTCCAGCAACTTTATGGAGTGTGGCAGAGTGCAGCAAAACTTTTCAGAAAAAAACAGCACTCTGCCTTCCACTGATTTATATCTTTAAATCATGTAAATGTTTTGATTTTTTTTTAAAAAATTCCCTAGCTCTGTGCGTGAAATATGAAGTTTTGCTGTTGCACTGTTAGTAAAGCATAAACTTAGAGACTTCATTAGGACTGGGGTTTCCTCTTAGTGTGTATATAGATAAACAGTCCTTCTAAGTAACAAAGTAATTCACTAAAATAAAAGTTCAGGTCATCCATCTTTTTACATGAGCAGGAATTTAGTCACACTGCATAGAAGGTGGTTTTGTGTTTATCTGAAACTGGTGAATGGTAACTCACTGAGCAAAGTGAGGCTTAATGTTCTTGTTCGTGTTTCTCTGTCTGCAGTACTGTAGTGTAACTGCTGGATGCAACAATGCTGTGAAACATCCCCATATGCTGTTTTCTGGGTACAAAAAGCAGAACTGGCCAGATGATAGTTTTATGAAGGTTAGAATGCGTTAGATGGGGAATACATTGAGCCCTTGGTATCAAGTCAGGAAGAACTTCTGCCAGGCTTACTAATGGTCATAGATTATAGAGTCAGACCTTCTGTAATTTTCTAGATTAGATTTTAATTTAAAAAAAAAAAAATCTATTTCCCTGGATGCCCTATTTGTCATGTGTAAGGAAATAGAAAGGCAGGGAGTTGAGTTTGTGGGTTGAGTTGCTTTTATTTTGTTTTAAATGGCAGTGCTTCACTCTTTTTCCTTTAGAAGAAGGGAGGGTATAGGTGCGTGAGAAGTGGGAGGATGAGTGTTTTATTTCAAAGATACTTTAAATGGTTAATTCTTGGTGAGTTAAAATTATGCAAACTTTTTCCCTTTCAAGTGTGTAAGTGGCTTTGGGATGTGCTTCTCTGATTCAAAAAATATACTAAGATTATTCAAAGAAGAGGAGTTTGTGTGTAAGTAAAAAGGGCAAAGCCACAGACCTTAAATCTGCCCAAGTGAGAGAGGCAATCCTGAGCTTTTAAAACATACTTGTCCTAACTTTCCACTAAGCCAGATGTGTGTTTTTGTTTTGCTGCAAGAGTGTGTGATTTCATCCCCCCCCTCTAGATGCCAGGAAAGACTGTGTTCAGGAAGAGTTACTGATGTCTCTCAGAGCTGTATTCATAGGACAAGCAGAGCTAAGAGGGTAATCTGCATCTGCTTACTTGTGCAAGCCATGGCAAGTTTTGGTTATTTCAAAAATCAGGTTGTAAAGTGGTTTTGTCTTTACAATGGGGATAGTCTTTTTAGCTGAAGTGAGTCTTTTATCTCATTTTCTGTATGTTAAATATAGTACTGCTTCTGCAAAGACAAATGATGCCATTGCATGCTTCCATTTAAACTTAGTTTGATGGTTTTCTAAACTGTTTTAGAGAAGATGAAGTGATCTATCCCCAAATGAAACCAGCTTCTGGTGTCTTAAACTCCAAATTGCATCTGTTTCATGGCTAATCATCGTGGCAGAAGGAACTTGAAGGCAGAATTGGAGCTTGTAGTTTGAATCCTGTAGGTTGTCTGTGTGCATCAACAGAAGTCCAAAGTCCCTGACCATTTTAGTGGGAATTATCTACAAATGTTGGGTGGGGATAGGGGGAGAAAGAGAGAGAAGTTATAAAGGAGTTGTGCAGATGGACAAACTGGAAGGCAGGTGGTGCAGATGGACAAACTGGAAGGCAGGTGGTGCAGATGGACAAACTGGAAGGCAGTTTGTCCATCTCAGTTATGGATAATCTCAGTTATTTTGGGCAATCCTGTTGGTCCCTTTAGCACTTGCCTGGCATATGTTACTGGGGCTGACTGGGAGTTCTCCCAGCTGCAGCACAATGGCAAGATCAGATTCCTTGCACTGGCACACGGAGGGCTTGTTTTTAATCACAGAAGCAGCAGCACCAGTGCTGGTAACACAGTAGTAGAAACATGAGCCTTAAAATAATGTAATTTGAAATAGCTTGTGTACCCCCTGTCTGGGCTGAGTTTGGTCTTTCTCTTGAGACTGTAGAAATCCTGTCCTGTTAGGGAATGAGTTGTTTCATTTCTGACTTGAAAATCACAGCAAAAGTAAACGTTGCAACTTGTTTTCATAGAAGATACTGATAGAGTGCTCTCTATATGCAGGATGCCTTTCAAATATAGGAAAGAGAGCTGTTGCTTTGAGGAGTTCACATCTAAAGACAGAGGTCCAGAGAAAACTGTTAATCTCTTCTGTGTGCAGTGTATTTTGCACCCAAAAAAAAAGTAATTTTTGATTTTTTTAATTAATGCTTTACCCTTAATATTGTCAAGCAATGCTCTGAAATGTGAACGAAAGGCTCACAGTTGCCTGTGCACCACTGTTAGTCCTTTTTCATCTGAGTCCGTCCTGTGCACTGAGCAAGACTGAGGTCCTATTGTCGAAAAGTAAAAATTACACAATTGGATATTGTAATGTGATATGTACCTATAAAGTTCCTGATTAAAGTTATATGGTCTAACAGTGAACATGTGCTCACTTCTAGAGTTAGGAAACATGCTGTCAAAAAATGGCTAAACATGACTTTTCACTTCTCCCATTTTTTTCCAAATGAGTCTCTGGTTAAAATAGCATAAGCTTTATTGTGTAAGTTAAAGGTGATAATAAGTATCCAACTGATGTAACCAAACATCTTAATATACAGATACTTAGTATTTAAATAGTCTTAAACATTATGGTGCTGTGTGCTAAAATGTTTAACCACTATGTGTGGTGTCTGGTGTCCTCAGGGGCTACCAAGCCTTAAACACAGGAGTTTCTGTTTGAGGTCTTAATTTTCATAACAGTTCCATGAAGTGAGTAACTTTTCTCCCTATTTGCAAACTTTAACAAAAAGTTTGAAGTTGATTTGCAGAATGTGATTGTTTTGGTAATGGTGGTATGTCTTTCCTTAGGTATGTTCTATAGAATTGTTGGAAAGGTTAAGAGCCTTTTGGGGTGGGGTGGGACAGACAGCTCTTACCTCTTTAAGTGTATGTATATATCAAACTACCCTTCCTGTTAGTAACACTAACATCAAATTCTCAGCAGTCAATCTCACTAAGAAAAACGTACTTCTAAAACTTTATTTGGTTAATGCTGATTTTAATTGCGTTTTGGTTTTGCCTTGTAGTAAACGTAAGTAAGCATTGCTCAAGATTTTCTTCTGATAATACGTATGTTTTGGGAAGAAGGCAGTGTTCTTAATAGAAGGCAGAGGTGGATGTAGAAATCTGGCTCCCAGACCTAGGGTTTTTAAAACCCCCAAATATTGCAGAATACGCTGTAATAATCTGAGAGTTATCCATGCAGACTCATACCTCGGACAGCTTCCAGCATGTGTTTCTAGAATCTTCAAAGGGCGACCTCAGTAAAGTGAGATTTTGTCATACATTTCTACTTGCTGAAGTTTTTGTTAAGAAACCCTGCAAAATGCTAAATCCCTCAGATGTCTCTGTTGATTTGAATGTTTGTGAGCTGTTTAATCTTAACTTTCTAATGTGTTTTGTAGTGAGAGCAAGAGAGGCAGTGTGAGTTTGTACTCTTGCTGTGAACAAGAAATAATCTCATTTCATCTATAGAGTGGATTTTATTTGATACCTTTTTTGTTAATACTCTTCAGGGTTGCTTCCCAGTAACCACAAATATGGACATTTGTCATGAATCAAAGCTACAGATTTAGTTTGTCATAAGCTGTTCTCTATTATAAAAATGTTAAGAGCAATGGGAGGTGCAAGTCTGTTTAAGATGCTTGGAGTTACCAATCTTGGATGTTTGTTCTTCATTTCTGTCTCAATTAGCTGTCTAAGAAAACTTGCCTGTATCAGGCACAAGTTTTTCTGTGGCTCTTGTTAGTGTGCTTCTTATGAGGAAGCCAATTCTTTATTTGTTGTATAGAGCAAGAATTAGTTGTTGAATTAAAAAAAGCATGCAAACTGAAAACCTGGAATGAAAATAAATTATTCAACTCCTACTTCATTCTTTAAACTTGTCTTCTCTGCTAAAAGAGGCAGAGATGCCATTAAGAATACCATATTTGCATGAGGGCAGAATGGAAGTATTTTGTATTTCCAAAGGCTTGACTTTCAAACTTTAACCTGTTCTAAACACTTAAGAAAAAGCCTGTAGTAACTTATGTACAGAAGAGGATGCAAATGTATTTCCATTCCCTGTCTAGGTCATCTCTAAGTGACTTCTCCAAGGCAACACAGCAAATCACTCAGATAGTCACGATTAAACTCCTGGTGTTCCTAGCTTTGTCCTCGGGAGCCCCTGGGTTCTCAGGCTGGGGTTGCAGCCCTTCAGAGTGGATAAATGCAATCTGAAGGTATGTAACTGTGCAGCTTTTTTTCTGCACAGTTCAGTCTTGATGAAGCTGGGGTCCTGCTATGGAGGCAAGTCTCGGTAGGGAGGGAAAAAAGGAAGGAACAGTTAATCATGCTGTTATTTTTAAGTGATGGTTTTCTCTTCAGTTTATGTTGTACTTGTGCTACAAGTAAATTGATATTTTATTTTAAATAAAAATCATGCTCTTTTATTCTAAGACTGTATTTGTATATGTATAGTACAGACCGTTTAGCTTTCCAGAGTCAGTCATCTACAGCAGTGAGATTTTTTTAATTATTATTTGTTATTAATATCATGGAAATGTAGTTGTAGTTACTTGTTGAAGAGGGGCAGTTAGTACTTTCATGATGAAAGAGCTTCCTCTACAGATTTCTGGACTGATTAAATAATTGATTGATAGTGGGAGGTGGAAGTGACAGCTAAGGTTTTAATACCAAAGAAGAAATAACTAGAGTTTGAGAATCCCATCTGTCCCTTCAGCACCCTCAACAATGAGGGTATTTCAAATTCTGTAGCATCCAGAGCAAATGCACTTAATTTGAATATAGCCTCAAAACAGGCCACACACCCCAGTTCATAATCTACCATGTTAGCAGTTGGATCTTATTTAAATTTAACTGAAATTGCTCTAAAGTTGATTTAACAGCTTCTGTAATATTTGGTTGTTCAAAATGCACAATAAATTTGAGACTAGGAGAGTGACAATACTTACAGTCACTACCAGCAGTAGGCTTCCTGTGTTCTTTTCTGTTCTTGGTGTTCATCAGCACCCTGGTTCTGCTGGTTAGTAAATGTAAACTCCTCCCCTTGTGCTGGTCTCCAGTGAGTGAGAGATGATTGTGGCTTTCTACTGCTGTAACTATTTGTAAGGCTGGGGCTTAAACTTCAGCTCTGCGATGACTTGTGTGGGGATAGAAACATATATCTGCAAAGATCTTGTTAGCTGTGGAGTTGAAGCTTAAAATAGGCTAATAATCTAGTATTTTTACTAGAATATTGGAGTATTTTGGAGCCTTTTTTAGCATCAGGCAATTGAAAAAATGAGTTATCATTTATATTTTAGCTATCTTTTTAGGACTCTGACTCATGAGTTTTTTTATGATTCATATGAAGATGATTTAAGAGGTACTACCTTGCTCTGCTGCAAAATGTTCTTCCTGTGACACAGGCAGTGTAATGGGCAGTGTGTCTCGTTGGCCTCCACAGTTCATGACCCAGCGTATTAGCTTAAACTGCCATTGATTTCAGTTTGCATTAGTACTCTGGGATTTGAGCTCTAGTGACTGTGCTGACACACCACCTGCTCTGCCATCTTTGTTGTGTTGGTGTAACCTCTAGCAGAGGCAGTGGGCGAATGTCTGGAGTTCGTAACCTTGTCATATTTAGCTGTGGCAACTGACAGGGCTTGTGATTTAGATGCTAATAAATGTAGTGGAGAGGAGGTATTTCCCCCAGGGTAGGGGGACACAGACCTTGCATGGAACTGGAAAAGCTTGTACCTGTGATCTCTTCTTTCCATAGTGACAGTAGTAGTTTGTGTTTTAATCCACATTAGAACTGTAGGTCTGCTTGGCTTTCTCTGCCATGTCAAATATTTTATTTTCAAGTGGTATTTTATAGTTAGTTTCAGCATTTAAAAAAAAATTCCAAAACAAACAAAAAAAAACCCCAAACAAAAAAACCGTCCCCCAAACCCAAACAACTCTGCCCCCAGATTTCCAAATATTTGAATTTTCTTTTTCTGTTTCAAACTGTAGTTAAGCTGTTTGTAATTATCTTTTTTGTTGTTGTTTTTCTTTTGTAGGAGGGGGTAGAGAGCTGAAGGGAGTAACTTTCTCAAAACTGGTAAGTACTTCTTCCAGAGCTAGGATGTTTTACCTGAGAATAGATGATTTGAAGATCTGGCATTCATTCCTGGAAAAGTCGGATGTTTACTGAAACTGAAATCCTATCTATTCTTATATTCAGTAATTCTTAAAAAGTAAATGTTACTGATGGAAGCCCCAGTCCTATAAATAAAGTCACTGTAAGGGTAAGATTTGGGCTCAAGGGTCTGTAAGCACAGTGAACGTTGAAATTCACCTACTCAAAAATAATCATGTTGTATTTTTTCCATGTAATGTGAAAAACAAATTTATTTGAAGGGATTTTTGGTGCAGAAAGACTTCTGTCTAAAATTCTGTGTTATTCAGAGTCCTTCTATACACACAGAAGGCATTAATGGCTTTTGTATGGGTCCTAGCTTTGTTTATATATATATACACACACACCTTGTCAGTTGTGTTTCTAGTGTAATTTCCAAAATAGCCATAGTTCAAATAGCTTTGTAATATTTTAGAGATTCTGATGTGGATTGTATTTAATTGAGATAGTAACAGAGAAGGGCTAATGTACTTATGTGATTATTGTAGAGTTCAAGGTTTCATTCAGTCTCTGAATGTTTATATAGTATATAAACATCTACTACCTTAACTGTGGTGCGTTGGGGTACTTATCAGAATATGAAATTTTAAGTCTTGAAGCAACCACATAAGAAATAAGGGATTATTTATAACAAATGCGTGCCAACATGAAATTGAATGGAGAACTGCTGCCTCCAATAGTTGAAAACAATCCAAGGAATGGCAAATTTACCTCTTGCTCTCAGCGCTCATTCAGCCTGAGGCTTGGAAGTATGTCTGGATGTACCAGAGATGCATGTACTCCACAATCCTCTGCCTTCCTTTGGAAATCACTGGTTCTAGCATTGAACAAGGCATTTGCATGTTTTCCTTTAAAAACTAATGGGATGAAGGATGTTTGCAGACCAACCCATCCGTGCAATTTGAATCATCTACGAGCTTTTTAATTTAAATAATTCTTCTGTCGTAAGAATAAAATAGAAAAATGCAGTATGTTTTATGATTAATCCAGGGAGTGTTTTATACATCTTCGGATGTGTTATTCTAGGTAGTTTATAGTGCCGCTGGACTTAAGTTTTTAAAACTTCCCTTGAAGTTCAGTCTAAAAGAATAAAATTTAAAAAAATATTAAAGATTTTTGCACTCGCAAAATGTGTGTGATCACTTGTTTATGTAGTTCTATACCTGCTTTCAAAGGAAATACTGGCAATATTTAGACTGTATTTTTCTGGGCAGCTGGCTAAGATTTGTTGGATATAAGGAATTATCACTTCTTTTAAAATTTTAGTTAACATTGGATAAATGTTTAAGGTGCTCCAGGGGAATTTGGACAGGGATAACTTTGGATAGTTATTCCTGCTTGTGAAGGGAAGCTACAAGTGCATTTTGTAGGGTGTTTCAGTTCTAGAGGGGTACAGCTGTATATATTTCATATTCAGAAATCAGAAACTTGACCAGGTTTTTAAATGGACATCTTATTTGATGTGTTCTCTCACCCCACCAATGATCTGGATGCTTAGAAGACTTCAGAACCTCGTAATAAATTCTTCACTGCCCTTTTCCTATTTCCCAGAGTGGCAGTCATGCATGCCTTGGTTGGGATGCTGTGCCAAATATATGGTATCTTACGTAGTTTACCAAAGTTCTCATAATTGCTTATTGTGGTTCTTTTTTTGCGAAGGAGAACACTGGTGCTGCTAGCTGACAAATACAGCAGCTGGCAGAGGTGATTGCAAAAGATCATTTTTTACTGTGTGGCCTTGGCTGATGAAGCAGTGTTAGTTTCTCTTTCCTTACGTGTAAGACACTTAGTTTTTGAAGAGGAGGCTGTTTCCTATGTCTGAGATGTGCTTCAGTGTAACTTTGCCAGCAGAAGGTAACTGGAAGTAAGTGAAAACTGCAAAGTGAGTTGCTCTGAGGCTATAATGGGAATGCTGGAGGAGGAGAAGTTAAAAAACCTACCAAAAAAAAAAAAAGGTCAAAAGTTTGTTAATCTCTTGCCTTTTCTTGGAAGCTTCAGTCTTAGGAATTGAAATTAGTTCTTTAGGATGTTATACCATGGCACCTGTTTCAAATTTATATATATTGAAGGAATAAATATTAAGGAATCTTAAAATCTTCTAATTTTTTAAACTACAATGAAAGAAAAATCTGAAATTGCAACAAATATTTTTGGATGGAACTGAATGTTACTAGAATGGTTTTTAGTTTTTTTACTTACTTGTCACAATATATGTTCATCAGTATGACAGTGAATTACATTTGTTTATGTCTACACCCCTGTAACCATGGCTAAGCTGAGCAACCACTTGCTTTTGCAAAGCACTATCATAACCTCTTAGAATTTTTCAAAATTAATTTTCAGTTGTTCAAGGTATCTATGAAAGTAGGTTGGACTAGTTTTTATGAACCATCAATACTACAATTTCTATCTGTCAAATTAAGTTGTTCCTTAATAGTGATTGTTCAGTCTGTATATGTTTTTTTCACAGAAGTACCGTGTCGCTTTTCCCATGAACTTTGCAGTCATGTGTATTAAAATTATGGATATTGTTTACATTCTCAGTTGAGATAATGCTCTTCTGCTGTTTTGCATTAACTTTAAAGTTAATGTGTAGTTACAGAGTGATGCTAACTGTTCATCATGAGAGCCTTTTCATTCACTGAAGACATATTGAGAAAAAATCATGGCCATATCTACCTGTATCTTTACCCCAAAGTCGAATTTCCAAGGCATGTGAAAGACTTCTTGCCTCTGCAGTGGGTTCCAGTTTTCATGAGCTGGTCTCCCACGTGGTTTTCTGAAACATGGTTTCTTTTGAAACTGTGATGGTAGGGACTTAATGCAGGCTATAGTTGTTCTTGTCAGTGAGTGGAAGTAATAATCCGGGATTCTGTTTCTCATTACTGTTTGTGGTAATAGAACAGGGAACTATATGTAATTTCCATGTATCCCTTGATACAAATTACAATTTTATAGAGAGTAGAGCTGCAAAGGCAGCTGTTTTCTCTCGTGTGTGTCACATGAGGGAGAGGCCCTTGCAGAAGGTCATTTCATGTGTTGGCTAGAAAGTCTGATCAGGCCTTTGTTATTTAAATAAGTAATGTTAAGCACTGACAAAGAATGAGTTTAAATATAAAGCTTTTAAAAACCCCTTTATAGTCCTCTCTTTTTGTAACATATTTCTGTTTGGAAAGAGAAACAATTTAAATAAACAAAACGCATCTTCCCCCCCCAAACTTTTTATTTTCGGGAGTTCGCAAACTTGTCCAGCACTTCGGTTTACTGTAGTGAGACAACGTTAAAAGTCTCTAACATATGGGAACTATTCCCTTTTACAGCCTACATGTCTAATCTAAACTGTCAATAACCTTTTGAAAACAATGAAGTCCCATTATTAAGGCCTCTGAGTTGTCTACAATACCTGTGCAATAATTGTGAGCGATTTTCAAAATATAAAAAAATAGGAGCTATTTTAACACTCCAGCAATTCTTTCATGTTTGGTGTCTGGATGGAAAAGTGACTGAAAAGATTGCTATATGATGTTTTCCAGTGGCTTTTATGTGTATGTACTTATAGATGTTTTTACAGGTTCCGTTGTGATTTGAGCATATGGGATAGAGACAGGAATCTTAATCCTGTTTCAGAAGCTGATAGTTTTAACATATTTCTGAACAAAAATTTCTTGTCCAGCTTTCAATGATTTTAGAAGTATGGCTGATAATGCTTTTCTGTGTCAGAGGTTGAGGGAATTAATTTGTTTGTAGTACAAGTGAAGATGGCAAAGTCATATTCATGTTCTACAAGTACAATTCCAAGATTAAAAGGATTTTAAAATTAATGGTTTTGAAAAGTCTTGTGCTGCTTTATGTCAGTCTTGTGTTCCTTCAAAATAGGTTTCACTGAAATGACCAACTCAGCAGAAATGTTAGGCAGTGGGTTTTTAATATATTAATGTTGTTCTGTCAAATTGCATGCAGAGCGTCCTATCTAAGAACAGCTCTATAGTATCATGGAAGCAAGTTAATGCAGTACATACCATTTAACAATTTATTGCTGTTTGGGTTGCAGAGTTTTAGTCTCCAGAATATTTTCTCATCTACACAGATTTTTAAAACATTCTTGGTAGTTAAGTTTTCTAATTTAATATGCAACTGCAATAGGATATTGGTAGGAAATAGCTGCCTGCAAACTAAGATAAGGGACAAGTATGTCAAGTTTGGGATATGTGGGAAGTAACAAATTTGGCTAAATGACTCTTAAGGCAGGAATTTTATACAGCCTGTAGATTTCTTGTGTTTGAAAGATTGTGTTTTGTCTAGAAAGCTGCAGCTGAATATAGTTCACTACTAAATTCTTGCTCTGTTGTAATCTCCTTTTTTTCAAATTGACTTCTCTCCTTCACTAACCAAAGCAAAACCTTTATTTTTCTGTAGCACTGGTGTTAAAGAGAAAACCAGAAACTAAAGGCACTGGAATCCGCAAAGACACTTCTAGAGAAAGTGGAGAAGGTAGAGAATGGAGCTGCAGACTCTACAAGAGGCTCTGAAAGTAGAAATTCAAGTTCACCAGGTAATTTGTGTTTTCTTGCTTCATACTTTCAAGTAATAGCAGCATTAGTATTGCCAATAGTATTGCTACTAATGGTAGCATTAAGCAATAGCATAACAACTATAGTAATAATTGTTTTACAAGCTTGAAATTACTTTAGAATTTTATACTCTGCATTTTGACCCCACCACCTGTTGTTTTTTAGGAAATGTGAAAAATCTACATATCAGGCTGTGGGTGGGGATTTTTTTTAATATTTTGTAGCAGTGTTAAAAACATTCTGAAAACTCTATGTTCAGCAACTTCTGTCTGGAAGGTTTTTCTAATGTTCTGAAGCCAACTTCGGTATTCAGTTGGCAATGAACAAATATGGTAGAGGAACTTTCCAGCAAAATATGTGTGGTGCTGCATAGTCTCGTCTGGTGCTTTTCTTCTGGAGTGTCTTCTACTTTAATACCTTTTAAACTTGTATAGTTTTGCTAACCAGAATGTTGTAGTGCTTGGGCTCAGAAAATTTTACATGTTGGGTCTTTTTACTTGTAACCTGTCTGATACTATCGGGCAGTAGAGTTGCAGTTTGCCATTCTGTTACAATATGAATGAGAAATATTAAAAATAATAAGAATAAAACCTAATTTAGCAAATGTAAGAGGACATATGCATATTAATTCTTGGAACAAAATTGTTACAGCCATAAACACAGAGTAGCTGCCAGCTTGAAATGTTAAATTTATCAATGAGACCTTTTCTAAAGACAGTTCTCCAAGTATTTCTGTTGGATATATGAAACTCACAACTGTTACACAGTGGATAAGAGAAATAGATGATAGGTTACACTGATCAGCATAACCCATCCTCTAAAATTTGGAAAATGTTTCCAAATTATCTGATGGCTTGTCTAAACAAGTGTTCTAGGTGACTTATTCAGTAGTTGCTGCAATGATGAGCATAGTGCAAGATTGTGAATGGGTGGATTAGTAAAATGAAGTTATGTCTGCTTTAACAAAATAAAACTTTCAGATAGGGAGAAAAACTTTAAAGATAACTTTCCAGAACTACCAACGAGTATTGTGCTCTCCTCAGCATCTCCAAGGCCCTTGAATTCAAAACTTTTTTGAAGTTTTTTTATGGGAGTAAGGAAACTCAGAAGTTACCCATGGCATTTTGCTGCAGGCATTATAATGTTTAGGAACAGTAGGTATTTTTTCCAAGTATTACCTGCTGTATGGTGATCAGAACGATAGTCATACTTCTGTTTGTATAACAGGATTTACCTCTTGTGTGTATCTTCATTCCCCTTTATACCTAAGCTAACCAAAAATGTAGAGATTGTGAATTTTGAATAATCGTTAGCGTCTGTTCATAATGATGATGATGAACAGGGATGATGACTGGAAAATGTCCAAAAAGACCTTTTTTAAAACAATTTCAAGGTTTTTTGACCCTGTTTGCCTTCGCTTTGCCCAATCCTCATTAAAAGTGAGCTCTGCACCAAAATAAACTTTAATTAAATTTGGTTTTAGCTGCTGAAACTAGACATGCCATTATATCAGAAGGTTGTCTTTTTTTTTCCCTCAAGATACTGTGTTTTCCCATAATTAAGGTTAAGAACAAGCCTAAATGTTTACAATGGAAGATAACACTTGTAGCAGCATGTTGGGTGCTTCAGTAAACTTTTCTTGAACTGTGCACGAGTGGTTACTGCTGTGCTTGTCAAATGGCCACTGACAGAAATTAAACTGGTTTTGTCACCAAAAAAACCAGCTTCAAATGAAGTGCTTGAACGGTGGTGTGTATTTTTTAATTTTGTAACTTAAGAAATACAGTATATCCCTTCTTCTGGCAGTACTCAGGATTTGTGGAGAATTGTCTCAGTTGTCATCTTTTACATTTCTTTTTCTGAGGACTCTCTAAAAAAGCATGCTGACACTCAGAGTCAGTGTTTGTTTGTTCCCTTGAAATGGGTGGACACAGGTGTCTATGATGAGTGCACAGAGTTCAGCTCTACCCTGGGAGCAAAGCCTCCCATCTTCCTGATGCAGCATGTTACCTCTGACCAGACGAAAGAAAATCATCCATAAATGAAGTCTGACCAGGGCACTTGCTATATGAGAGTACAACTTAAATGTTCAAATATCTTCCATGTCAAAGCTATATTGCTTGTCCTCAGAAGAGATGCATCAAGTCTAAGTAATTCATTTCGCTACTGTGTTGACTTAATTAAGGTTATTTTGAAACAGTCTGCTCTTCATAGTTTTGATCACAAGAGGTGTTAAAGGAGTTATATTTAGCTATCCTCACAGAAGGGTTGGGCTTCATGGATGACTCCTCAAACTGATGTGTCGAAATAACCTAAACATCCTTTTCCTTCTCTCATAGCAAAAAGATTAGTAGGTTTTAAAATATCTTAAATTTAGCTTGCATTTGAGGTCAGTAAGTTTTTTTTTTTCCTCATGATTGGGTGATGTAGTCTTGTGTGATCCATAAATTTAGCCATACTTTATGAACAGTTTACAGTCCCTGACTGTATTTCTTATGACTGAGTACAAGCACTTAGTATAAAAATTAGCAGATCTCTTGTTTGTCACACTCTGATGTGGCAGAAAGCACCAAGGAAGAAGAAGCTAAGCATTTAAGCCAAGAGGGTAGCATAGCACCTTAGCTTCTGTGACACTGAATGGTGACATGGTGAAACAATAATATTTAATGTAGATAGAGGCCAAGTGATGCACTTGGGAAAAACAGCCCTGCTTTGGCATCTGCCATAGCAGGCTGTGAATTAGCTATTAGCATTGTGGAAGGAGTTCCTGCAGTACAGAGTATTCGAGTGTTGCATACAGTTTTAAACTTTGTCTACGGATGATAGGGATGAACTAGAGAAATACAGGGAAGCGTGCTAAGAGTGAACAAAGCAATGGAATGATTTGTGCATGAGATTTTCAATCTGAAGTAGTGATGACTGATGGGGGGAATATGTGGTGTGGAAAAAATGTAGGCAGATGATATACAGAGAAACAGTCATAGAATGATAGAATATATTGAGTTGGAAGGGACCCATAAGGATCATCGAGTCCAACTTCCAACTCCCCTTGACTCGAGTCAAGACTAGTTTTTTTGTGATCTTGTTTTGACCTTCATGCTTGCATTATCAGGAGGCAGATCCAAAAAAAAAAAAAAAGGAGGTCCTTTTACATAAGTCCTGTGGTTTAACTTTGGAACGTATTGTCACAGAATCTTGAGTGTTTTCCTGAGTTCAACAAGTAATTAAGAAAAGTGTGTTACCAGCTATTAAACCTAAGACATAATCTTTGAAAATGTCAGAGATGTAAATTTCTGAAAGGGGGGAGATTGCACTCTATGCTTGGCCAGCGCAGACGTCATGCTGATGCCTTTGGTGTCGGCTGGTGTTAGAAAGAAAATGCAGCAGGTAAACCTGTGGTCTGATGCAGAATTGTCTTTGTGTTATGCTTTTTTTTATTAATACCATTTTTAGGATGTGAAATGAAATAAACTTTTAAAGAGAATTAATTGTCAAACTCTGAATTCTCTGAGTGGTATCAATGCAAGTGGAATTAAACATCTATTTTTCTTGCTTGCTTTGTTTTTCTATTTCTTACTCCTTTTCCTGATTATGATGATCAAATGGGGAAGAAAGTACAGACTTTACATTTTTCTTTGCCATGTCCCTTCAACACATGCAATGTGATGAATAAACATGGCTGTAACCAAAACTGAAGTTGGTAATTTTTGGTTTACATTGCATCTTCATTCTGGGCTCTGGTTTTCTTTGATGACAGCCTGGTAACTTCTTCCTTGCTTAGCAATAGATGGCATTCTCCTGCAGCTGCCTGAAGGAAGTGAAGGAGGAAGAACAGTGAATGGTAACCATCTGTCTGTGTTCCCTTGGATGTGGAGGGCCTCTCTTCTACGATGATCTCAATCTCCCTCTGAGAAAGAAAAGTGGCAAAGATACTTCTGAACATGGGTCTTCCATGTGGTATCAGCCAAGCCAACACACAGGCAGACCCTTAGTACTTGAAATGTTCTGCTCTTGAATATATACAGACAGCTTTTGTGCCTGCAGCAGTTATCTGTGATTTGTGTTTCTTGTGACTGCAGGCAAAGAAAGCAGCAGTTCTAGAGGACACACAGCTATTAGATTATTTTACCCAGCTGGCTTGAATTGCCCTTAAAAGGCATCACTTGTTCAAGAGCTGTTCAGGAGACAGAGCAAAAGTGGTGGCTTAGTTCAGTAACTTTACTATATTAACAAGAATGGGTTTGGAAATTGCATAATACTGGATTCCAGGCCTTGCTATTGAAATGCTGTAAACTGAATATTGTACTTTTAAAAGGTTCTTCAAAAATGTTGAATTTTAAACTGTTCAACAAGATCTGTAATGAAAATCTTCATTGTATTGTTGCATCTTTTTTCTTTCTAGAAATTGGTTGCCCAAATGAAGCAAGATCCACAGGTAACTATTTATTTTTATATTACATTATTTAGCCTTAAAAGTACAGGAAAATAACGGTGCGTGAAGCTTGAGGATTTTAGATATTTCTTGATCATGTTCTTCCTTGCTAACGCAATGTTTAGAAGAAAACTATTATGAAGAAGTCTTTAAACAATGATTGTTGTTCCCCCTGATGGGAAGGGATGAGCAGGGATTTGGGTGGTATTAGAAAATCTACTTTCCAGAACTTCCTTATTTTGATGGGATTTGGGTAAGGTCTGTTACTCGCTGGGAAAGTCTGCTAACGGTTAGCCTGCAGAGTAGTTCGCTTTCAGTTTGTGTCTGCTGAAAGCCAGGTCATGCTGCAAGCAGCCATGCAAAGTTCCTAGAGCTGGGAAGAGTAAATCTGGTCCCTGCTTCCAGTGCTCTTAATGCATTTTTATCCCAGATTGTTAAGTGGAATCTAGAGGAAGGGAGAATGACTGGTCAGTATCTGGTTTTGCTAGAACTGTATGTATATTGGAGAAGACTATCTACAAGCTGAAATTGTAATGCATTTCAAAATTATATGGAGGAATATAAAAACAGGGAAATAGTCCTGAGCATGAAGATCCTGTAATGATATTAGTCCTGTGTTTTAATATTTCTGTGTAGCACAGCAAACCTATGTAATCTAGTGTAAGGAGTTTACAACATAAATGAGAACAAAAAAAGTGGAAAACCAGAGAAAGGGAGGGAAGCTCGCTTCCTTGTCACATTTCTACATAGCTTCACAGGCTTTAAACTGAGGACAGATTTTTTAAAATTTTGTTTTTAGTAGGAAAGAAATACTACTGGTAAGAAACTTTTCTGACTGCATCTTTATGGTGATGCTTATGGCTTTCAAATCTTAAACTTAGGAAAGTGCGATTGTAAGCAAAGTGCTGATATGATTGATGTGCTAAGGCAAATATAATTCTCTTAAATACACTCTAAGGCATAAATATGCATGGAAATTAAGACTTAGATATGTTTGCCTTCATTTAACATGTGTGTCAATTAAGATTTAATAGATATGTTTGCTGATGCTCTACACAGTCAAATATATGAAAATGTCTGCACAAGTAGCATAGGTCAGAATACTTTAGGTAACATACCAGAGCATACTATTGTATACAATATGATACTATTGTATTATATATTAACAAACTTTTTCTAATTTAATTTGTAAGCTTGATGAAATGTACAAATGTGCTTTATAATGCAGTAAGCACTAATGGATGTTTTAATGAAATCTTCATTCCAAACTGTGTTATCTCTCTGAGTGCTGGAAAAGTCCTCTGATTATTGCTGCACTCGGTAACTTAAGTAAGGCTTTGTTGAGCCTCTTGAATTTTATTGGCTGTACATCCAGAGGTGCTGTATTTGTAGTATGCTATGCAAAAACAAAAACAAAACAACCCACCTTCTTTCTACTACTCTCTGTTAACAAATGGAATATCTTTCTCACAGATATTTTTTCTTTCTAATCAGAACGCTGATTTGAAGAAACAGCTTCATGAACTTCAAGCCAAAATCACAGCTCTGAGTGAGAAACAGGTAGGGAAACATGTATTTTTAACACCCTGTTCTAAAGATGTCTCTTTTCCCAGCTTCCAGGATAGAGTTGCTAAATTTTTAAGTGCAAAAGTAAGTGTGGGCAACCAGACATTTTGGATTTTTATTTGATTTCTCAACAAAAGATAGGATGAGTCGTTCTGAGTCTATCAAACAGGCAACTAGTGTAAATCAGTGGAAGCTATAGCAATTTTTCTCGTGTTGAAACTAATGTTTTATATTTAGGGAGCTGGGAAAATGAATGAATTTTGTAATTTCCTTTATTACATGTGCATAGGTAAGAATATAGTTATGTATCAGTGTCACATCTAGATACCTGCATTCACCTGTTACTGTCTGCATGTGTTCCATTTTGAGAATTACGTTTCCTAAGGAAATGGGCAGACAGTGATTAGCACTTATCTAGAAATTTTTTTTACTGAAAAATTGTAGTATGTTTTAATAGAGGAACAGTGAGACTAGGAAGGAACATATAAGGATAATAAACAAAATGATTTTTTAATGAGAATACTAATCCAACAAAAACTGAGGTTTTGCTGATGTGATGGCATGCCTCTCCTGAAGATGATTTATTCTCTAAAACCAGCATGAGCCTCTGCATGTGGCTATGTCTCACAGCAAGCAGCTTCAGAATTCTCTGGTAAGCTCTGGAGGCCCGTGGTAATTTCAAAATTAGCTTGCCTTGATGCCGCGAAGCAAGTCATAGTGCCTACCAGTTCACATGATCAGCAGGGACAGGCAGTAAGATAGCGAGTGGAAGGCAAGAAAGAAGTAAGTGTATCTTACTGTAACTTTTAAACTTGAATTTATAACTCTTTGAAGTTATGTTAGAGAGTGGTCTATCCTAACGTAAGTTTTAAATCACCCATCACCAGAAATGCAGCTGAATCTTTTTGGCTGAAGTTACAGCTCAGAGTACTAAAGCGCACTTGCTTATGGGATGAACGTGGGCTCAGTTTCCAAAAGACTTTGAAAAATAAGTTTCTGACTTCATTTTCACCACACAGTGAATACAGTCAATATGAAGTCACAGTCCAGTTTCTTCTCTGTATTTTTATGTTTTTTTATTATCAGTAGAACAGTGAACTTCTCTATGATTGTTGAAGTTTAAGTATTTTGTTATACGTACCACTGGACCACAGAGCTTCCAGTGTCCCAGATGATAGTGGTGTTAAAGTAGTATGGCTGCTAAAATGCAATGGTCGTGGCAAACATGAGTTGTATAAAAAAACCCACAACTTCCCAATGCAGAGAAATGCTCACTCTTTTATTTGTAGGAATCTGTTGTATAGACATCTGTGGCTTACCAATGCAGAGTTTGAGCAGCATTTTAGAGACTACAACAAAACCCTTTTTTCTCTTCTCACTTTAATTTCTCTTTAGGAAAAATAATAATTATTGATTGTTTTATGGGGAGAATATTATCAAACAATTTAATTTTCACACAGCATGGAGAAATGTGGAGTTTTGCATAGCAAATAAATGCTTTACATTGTGCAGTGCATTTCTGAAGGAGGAGTGCAACATGTGTTATCTGTACTCTTGTTTAGAGCCAAGTAAGTGGTCTTGATGTCTGATGTCCGATGAATAAACTCTGCAGTGTGGACAGTTATGGGAGGCATAATTGTCACTGTTTGATAAGCTTTTAATGAAGTGTGAAGTGTTCCAGCCTGTGGTTCCTACTTGGAGACAGTGGTGTGGAGCTGAGACCCTGGTGTTAGAGAGGCAGAATACAGAAATATTTCTGGCTTCTGAATTGTTGTGTCAGCCTAATGTACCTTTTTTCTTTGCTCTCTTATTTAATGAAGTTGCATGAAAACTTGTGCAAGAACCAAGTCAGTGGTAGGTTAGCTAAAAGCTTTTAGTTGCTTTAGGACTTGTCTCCATTTGTGAGAGCAGTGCCGACACTTGCTGCCAGTCTCTGCAGTCATTCATAGTGGCTTAGGTTTCTTGCTGAGAATTAATAATGACAGCTCTGCTGAGAAGTTTGTGAAATTGAAGAGATCTGGGAAAGTACAAAAAGAAAGCAAGTAGGCTGTGCAGCATATAGGCTTACACCTAAAGAAATTTGTTAGCTGATGCAGGGTTAAACTGTTACAGCATAAGGTCTGTCATATATTGATGCGTTTTTTTGAAAATGTGAAACCAGTGAAAATAAATGCTTTGATTTGTTTCACCTGAGAGATGATGGAGCAACATATGCTGATTGAGTTATATGGAAGAAAAACTTCAGAAAGAGAAAACTTATTTGAAGATAATTTGCATATAAAGGGCAGTACAAATGAATCCTTCAGACATTTCCTCTGCTAGTCTCTTTATGTTGTTACCATGGAGTTGTCAACTATGCTTACATTGGTTTTTCTAATCTGGTGTCAGTAAGGTGAATTCAGTTTAACAGTCTTGTTCCTCAGCTATAGATGTGAGTGCTGCAGTCTGGAAACCCTGAACGCATGGATTTTAAAACTGGTTTCCTCAGCCCTCTCTTCAGTAAAGGGAAGTCAAGAGTAACTTTTTGCAAAACAATTTTAGTTTCCAAATCTAAGCTTGGGTTGTAAATATCAATTAATTCTGTTGTTATGTAGCACGGTTTTTTTATTATGTTTTCACATCTTCATAAGAAAGTAATAGTCTTAGCACTC
>NW_010146078.1:44888-80138 GCF_000699245.1 Pterocles gutturalis
TTGTATTCTACGATAGTGTCTTCCTTTTGCATTCTGTTGTGTAGACTTTAACCCACAAGTACTCAACTTTTGTCTGGGTTAAATATATGCCTGACAATAAAAAAACATAAGAAATGTATTCTTAAAATTTTCCATGAGAAAGTTTACCAGTGTGTACTTTTCTTAATCTGGGGAGGTGGAGTGGAGATTGTTACCAGTGACAACTAATGAAAGATGGAGGTAGAGCAGGGCTAACATAAAGGAGTATGAGGGATGTAATCTTGAAGTAACACCTTTTTATTTTTCTGCTTCTTTCCCTCCATAGTTAGTTAAAAAATTATAATATAATCTTGCAGATATATCATCGAGTATGTATCGTAACAGTACTTTTTTTTTTCTGGTGACAAGGAAGAGGTCGTTTATTTGACTAAAGAAGTGGACAGTAAGGAAATTTATTTTTTTAGCAATATCATGTCAAATACAGAGGAATTTCTATATCCGTCCTTATCATAATTTCTGGGAAAAGTTGGAGCAACATTCTGTCTTAAATGCGGAAGAAAGCTTACAGGAACTTTTTATGGTAAAAAGGTGATGGTGATAAGCATGGACTAAAGAAATAGTGTGGCTCTTTCTCCTATATTTGAAAATAAAATGAAAATGTCTCTTATTGTAGTTGCAGTGAAATTCCCTGCATCTTCAAGAAAAGTCTTGTGACAACTAGATTTGTATTCTAATGCATTTGCTCTTGACATGGAAAGAATAAAGTGGATCCCTTTGGTGCTTTGGTGTCTAAAGAGCTGTATACACTTGTAGGAAAAGTACTCAAAAACAGTTGTTAGAATAGAGATAATTGTGGTTTTATTTTTCATGGGGGAAAGTTTAACATACGTTACTGTGAAGAACAGTTGAAACTGTAGAATATCATCAGAAAAAATGCACACTGTAAAAGTGAGCTTCTCTGTTATTATGAATAGGCCGATCTAGTTACTTTTTCTTGTATTTAAAGTTTACAGCAAATTGAGGTGGTTGAGTTTATTCTAAATCCTGTATGTTCAAGGTGAGACTCCTTTTAATCTTGCCACTAAACAGCAAGTAATGGGAAGGGGAAGTTGGGGGGGATTTTAAGAATAGTAGTGTAATTTAACCCTGGTTTTGTATGGTTGAATAAATGTAAACGTATGGTTTAGACTGACAAAGGAAACTTGTTATTTAAGTCTTCAAAATCTGTCAAAAATAGTTTTAAGCATTGATGTTGCTGTATTTATTACAGGTACCATAACTGAGTAATGAAAAGATTGGTAATGTGCGTAAATTAATCTTGGGAGACTGTTCTTGAACACTTGTCATCCATAGTAAAGGTGAATTTTTGTGGAGGCTTTTTGAAGGATACATTATCAGAAAATTGTACCCAAAAATCGTTATATTCTGTAAAGATGAAAGGCTGTGTTTTGGTGAGAGGAAAGTAAACGCAGAAAGTTAGAGCACAAGGCAAACCAGGTACAGTTAATGGGTAGGAAAGAGCACTTTGAAATGCTTCTGCATGAAAAGGTAGGCAAGATGTGCCTGTATGTTGTAGGTACACCTAATGAATACCATGAGAACTTTAGGGCTCAAAATCTGGAAATAAATAATGAAGTCGGTTCCTTCTCACTCCTGCCAATTTTGTCTGGAGTTTCTAATCCCTCCTTTCCCCAAGAATCATCCAAGAGTATATTAAAATGCCACTTACTCTGTCAGTAATGAAGGAAGTGTGCAAACATGACATATGAATGTGTAGTAACTAATAACTTGAGGCAGGTTATGCTTAATTTCAGTTCCAGTTGTTTATGTGGAACTATACTTACTACTAAACACCTATTTTTTAAGTAAATGGCATGAATGGTAAAGATATGCTACTCTCCGTGTAACTGCAAGCATCCATTTATGCCAACTGTTTATAAAGCAGTCTTGAAGTATATGAAAAACGATTTTGCACCTTCCCAGAGTTTGGTTTTAATGATGAAACCCTGTAGCGATACACTTAGCTCTCTCTGCCTCCTCCCATGATTGACTATGTGTAGATTCCTTTCTTAGATGGTTTGAAGTAGTCACTCATTTTTCCTGTCAAAAGATACTAGTCTATCTGGATGAAAGGAGGAGTCAGTTAACTGCCTCTGGGAATTGTCAGACCCTTTTGAACCCTCTGATCAGTGTGAACAGCACCTGTTTAGAAGGTGAATATTTCTTTGAGAAATCTTCATGAGTACTATTTTAATCTTTGGTATTTATTTAATTTGCATCCAAACATTGTGTGAAAATGTGAATATAATAGCTTCTCATTAAGTTATCATCTTCCATATTCTCAAGACATACTGTCTGAAACAAATTTTGAAAGTTGTACAGATGATTGTAGGTAGACAAAGTGCATGTGTTTCTCCCTGCTGCCTCTTTTGCCCCAGCTCTTTGCAAAAGTGATGTTGTTATTGTTTGCATATGACTGAAATATTGCTAAGCTTTCTCAGACCTTTTGTAATGCCTAAATCATGATTAAACCCGTACTGGCATCTAAACTTGAATTTCCCATTCTTCTCAATATAACTCCACCTAAATTTCTCACTGTTTGTGAACTTAATTTTTGCGTATCTAATATATATTAGCACTCAACTTAAGAAAGGCAAGTGACCATTTCATATCATTAAAAAGAAAACCCCTTCATGCCTTCCTCCTGCTACCTTTCCTTTAGCACTGATTTTCTGGCTCAACTTTTATTTTTTGTGTTTGAGCTATATTTAAGCCAGATTTGGATGCCACTGGAGAACTTTTTTAATTGAGATGGATACATCTTTCTTCTTCATATAAGCCAGGGTGTAACTCCAAAATAACCTGCCCTGCTTGAAAAATCGACATTGTAGCTAGAAAATGGGCAGTTAAATATTTCCTTGAAAATCCCCTACTGATGGTGAGAGTTGGTTCTTAGGTGCTCCTGCATGTTCTGACTTGCTGGATAGTCTTAGCATCAGTAGTTATTTCAAGGCCTGCTATTCCCGTTTCCTTTTTATACTTGGAGTAAAGACAGACGAAACATCAGATGATGACTGGGATTTAGGATGTTTTGTATAGCACCCTTAAAGGCATCTTAGGTGGAGGCTGGGAAGAGGGATTAGAACTACTAATGAATTTTTACAAGTGAAAACAGATTAAATTAGCCTCTTCTGCTCTGTTCTGTGTGACTCAGTAGAAGAACCTTGCAGCTACAGAAACAGTATTTTGATTTGTTGCAAGTGTATCAGTGTTATCAGAGGAATTAAATCCAGGGATCTGCTTTTCAGAGCTTTGTGGATCTTTAGTTCCCATTGGAGTTGTTTGGTCCCCAGCTCTTCTGAAAACTGTGTTGAATTTTAGAAGGGAGAAGAGAGAAAAAGTGTGTCTAATGTTTAGAATACAGGCAGAAACTTTTCTTTGCTGTTTGTTCTCTGCTACCTGTTACCTGCTTTGAAAATAAGCCACTTCCTGAGAATGTGCTTTTTTGCACTGAGTTGCCAAATGTAGTACAGCCGTGGGCTAAAAAAAATTTGTTAGCAAAGATGATCTTATTTAATGATACTGTACCAAGAAGAAGACTGACTAGCGTAGTCAGCATTAGGTGGCATTTTTCTACATATGGGTTACACGTTACACCCTTGGAGGGCATTGTGGAAGCACCCAGTTCAACTCCTCATGCTTATTTTTGAAAAGGACCGAGGTGAATGTGATAGATTACAGTGCTTCTGTAGTGCCAGCTTGGAATTGGTTTCTGTTAATCGTGCTGGCCTTTACGGTGGACTGGGGTCCGTTGTGGTGGACACTGGACAAATAGAGGAGATATGCCTTTCTGGAAGTGATTCAGAGAGAAGATGGCATACTAAGGAAGCATGAGAGGGCCAAATGCATGTACAATTTTTGTAAAAGTTTATTTTAGGGTTTGACTTTTCTATTTGAACAAGCATTACATGCCTGTATTTCTCTAGTCACTATTAGTTGGGTTTTTTTTTTCTCATTTTATTGTGGAGACTGTGATCAGCTTGGGACTTGAAGGGCTTAAAGAGAGAACAAACCCTAAGGAATAAAGGGTAAGAATGGCCTTGATGAGGTTTCACTAGATCTCTGTGCTTTCTTGTCTATATTGACACTGTTGTAGGGAGAGAATGCAGTCTTCTTCCTCAGGAAACATTGCTGTTCAATGAAACTCTAACCTGGTATACATTTTCTGTCCATAGAAATAATTAAGATTGTTTTCTTCAAATGTGGTCAAGTCAATATGAATTCTTCTATTTGTGGGCATTATATATATAGTCAGTTTCTTTCAGTATCGTACTAATTTCTGGGCTAACTTTTAAAATGTTTGTTCTGACTTTTAGAAACTCCAAAGAGTGTATAATCTCTTTAGAGTAACTTTTCCCCTGTTCATGCGTTGCAATAACTAGTTAGCAGAGACACCTGAAGGGGGGCTTCACTGTAAGGGAAGATGGGTGGTGGAGGCTGGATAGCATGCAGGTTTTCTTGGTGTGTTTTGTTTTAATTAAGTCCATTATTCTCCGAGCTTTTATTTCCTCCTTCACGCTAAGTTTGTCAAAACTGGTATTGATGTGCAAGATGTCTCTTTCAACTTTCCCCCATTACTGTAACATAACAGGGAGATTTAGGCAGTGGTGACTGCAGAATTCTGATAGAAATTTTGCTGGATTTAAGTTTGAATTACTATGGGGATCAATAGAGAGGTTCCAGGAGGCAATTTGGACAAGGGAACCTAATTCTTCCTGTTCTGTGTTGCCTTTGTGAGGGCCCATCCCTCGCTCCGTTGACTATAGAAGACCTGTAGGAGGATTAGGCTTCAGTTAACTTCTGTGAGTTCATTACCTGTTTTTCTTACTACAGTTATCTGATCTATTCTACAGAAAAGAGTTCTTGTTCTATTCTTTCTTTTTTTTAATAGTGAGGAATTCTGAGTGTCTTTTTACAGTAGACTTCTGAAAGCTAGCAGGGCGTTGTGATGAGCATTTCTGCTTTCTCCTGTAAACTCCCTCCAAGGTTAGGTGAGATGAGTTAGAAACAGTTATGTAGTTGTGATTCCTTTTTTTTTTCTTTTTTCTCAAGATTTCCTCAGTAAATTGTTGGCAGTGTGTCCTAGTAAGTGGACACTAGTATGTAAAAGAGTTGGACCCAGGCTGCCCTATGTAGCAAGGAGAAATGAGCCAGCTTTTTCCTTACTCAATAAGTAAAACTTCAGTCTGTTTATAGAAGGCAGAACTTGTTTACCTTATTTTTCCTTTAAAAATAAACAGAGAAAACTTACATAGGAACTGTAGTATGTGATGTGAATTTTTGAGACGTGCTTTAGAGCTGCTTAATGTTCTGCAGAACAGTGAGTCGCTATCCTTTATTTTAGACTTTTGAAAATTTGAATACTTGGCAGTATTTAAGCCTGTGGAGTCTTGCTCCATATCCATGCACTCTCTTTATACATTTCTTCATTTTCATTCTAGTGTGGCAGCTTTTCAGAGTAGCGCTTTGGAGTTGCAGCCAGCCCAGAGTGGTGTGGAAGTGCCTGATTGTCAGCAGCTTTCTAGCGTCAAATGCTCCTCACACACCTTTGGGCTGGTAACAAACGTTTCAGCAATCAACTTGGGCAAAACTGCGTTCTTGAATTCTCCAACTCATTCTAAATTTTGTCATATATCTCAAGAATCAGAAATATCCCATTCTCTGCGTAAATAATTTTGGGGAAGCAATTTTACAGTAGCCCAGAACACTAAGCTCCTAACATTTGTCTGGGGGACAATTACAATTGTGTGACCTAAAGGTACTGTGTTCTGTATTTGAAATTTGGAAACAGAAGATTTTCAATTTCGAAGGTTTTTTCAAATGAGAACGGCTTACTGGCTGTCCAAGATGCAGTTCTAGCTGCCATGTAAGAACTACTTTTTCAACATCTTGTCTTCTGTAATATGCAGGAATCCTGCACTTGAAGGCTGGTTTGGTAGGTGTTGCTTCCCTACAGTGTGGCTCTTCAGAAATGAGTTATTGGGATGCTTTAGTGCATTGAAATTGTCTACTTCAAATGGATAAAAAGCAGAAAAATCTTTGTCTAAATGTTAGAATTTCTTTTGCTACCAGACCAAGGCTGGTGCTTTAATATCTTGTGGAGAAAATGGCCCTCTGTGGGGGAACTGGGAATCATATACATGTCAAATAATTCTACTATTGCTTAGAGAACTGAATATTATTCCCTTCTTTTGAACTTCTAACCTACTGTTTGGTTACCTATCAAGGTACTGTCATTTGGGACAAAAATTTGTTGTAGGTCTGCTTTTAACTTAGCTTTAGGAACTTAAGAAGATACTGTTTAAAGGATTTAGGTGCACAGTACAGTGCTTAAGTGGAGGAGATTAATTTTAATCAGCTACTAGGCTTCTTTTTCAAGAGCAAACGAGACTAGTTTGTATTTATAGATACAGACAGAAATTATTTGAAAGATTTTGTCTTTAAAGGTAACTCAGTGTATGTTAATTACCTTAAGATATTCACTTAGACATGACTATCACAGAATACATTTGGAATTTATAACAGTTTTCTTTATGGAGAACTGGCGAGAGACTTGATAATTTCTCCCAAATTACTTTTAAATGCATTCAAGTAGTTGTGTAGCTTTTGTCTGACACAGTTTCATCAGTCAAGAATGAAATTTCTGCAAAGGTCCTAATTTTTGAGCAAAATACAATAATGTTAGATGAGAAATGCAGATACTACAAATTCGATTTTGATCTGTTACTGGAAAGATCTTTTTGAGGGGATTTTTAGTTACGATATGAAGTTGTGTCTTTAGGAGCTATTATGAATTTACAAATCACTTTGGATATATGAATATTCTCTCTACCCTGGAGCTTAGAGCTATGTGCACCTCCTGTTCACAAGAGCATTGGGTCAGGCCCCCAGAGTGTCAATTCAGATTTTAAAACCTAAGGAATCCTGCGGCTAGAGTCCTGTTAACTTAAAATAGGAAGCCACTTTAATTTTTAGCCTTGTCTCTATTATTCTTCTTAGTTTAGAAATCTGAAGGCCTTTAAATCCTCCTTACATGAAAACTATAAAGCAAAAGCTCTTCAAGAACCCATAGAAATTGACACCTACAGTCCAAACGTCTCTGGGAACTGCAAGAAGTCAAACAGACGCACCAACTGCAGGCAAGCAAATGGTCTGTTGGGCAAGCTAGCCTGCGAGCTGGACAGATCTGCATGCAGAATGTTTTTTCTGAGGTCACCAAAAATGTTTAGATGTAACCTCAGTCATGAAACTAAGGGACTTAAAAGAGGAAGTAATTAGCCAAATATTTTCAGGAAAAGCTATGCTAGCTGGGTTTACTCTACTGATGCTCTACAATGCATTTTTCCTGGATAAACCAGGTAACAACGTAGCTGATATTTTTGTGGGGTGTGTGTGTTCTTGTTTTTGTAGTAAATGCTGAATGCATTGCTTTTATCCTTTGCATTAGTAAGGTGGATTATGTTAATATAAAAAAGTGTCAGGTTCTATATCCCTAAACCTTGATTTTTCTGACAAGAACACAGGCAATAATCAAAGTGTTAAGTAGGATGACCTCTCAGCAGCAGGGGTGTGGCATTACGTGGGACACTAATACAGTGGACTGGGTTATTTTTATGTGGAACATCACCTTGGACTGCAATATGGCAGTGCTAGGTTTAACTGTGTATAATATGCTGAGGTTTATATTTGAATAGAAAGAGACAGTTATTGAGCTCGTGTTCAAAACAAGCGTTTAGAACTTGAAATAGTGTATTGCTTTTATTCTGGTTTTTAGTTTTGAGTATAAATGCTACTTTTAAACTAAATTCCTTCAGAACAAGAGTTAGTGTTTATTAGGCTTCTAGATCCTGTATGATAATCAGGCATGATCTCAAAGCTCTGGTGCTAGTGTACAGTGCATATTAAGTACTCTGTGTAGCGCTTTTAGACGGTAAAGGGTAAATAAACAAGTTTTGCCCTTTCCTCTTTCTTTATCCTGCTTATCTTTCTGCTGTATTAAGTGAAGTAAACACTTTCTAGTCCCTCATTTTATAGTGGGTTTTACATCATTTGGATTTAGCTACGTGGAATTAAATGTGATGTACTTCTCAGAATAATCTTTGTGGTTTCCAAATTATTCAAAAGTTGCTTCAATGAAAATTGATGATCATTCAAAGCCTTGCAGGTGATAAAATCTCCTTCTCTTTCACCTTCATAGTTGACTTATTTATATCTTTGGTAGTTGTTCTGCTAGCTTTTAAAGTATATACAATTTCTCTATTCAGGAATGGGTTTGTTAAACAGTATGTGAATTATGGCATTTAACAGATAGTTGGCTTCCCTTCTGACCTCTCCTGAGTTAGCAGGAGACCCACTTAACTGACACATATACAGTCATTTTGAGCCTTAGCTTTCAAAAATATTTTAGTAGGTCAGATGTCTCCAAAATTTCATTACATCCTTTATTTGCCTTTAAAATATTAATGATGTGCTCATGCAATATGCTGATTAAGACTAGAAAATGCTGAGACAAAAAGTTCGTTTTGCCACTTATGGTACCTAGGGTTTTTCTGTGTTTAGTTACATGTCTCAAACCATATTAAATATTCTAAGACCTCCTGAGTTGAAGTCTGTTCCTTGAAAAGATGAGGTTTGACTAGCTAATCACATAATCTCTCATAAACTTCTGTATGAGGGGAGAAATGAGCTGTAGACTTAAATTTGACCCCAGTCTGAGGCATGCAGAGAAGTGGGTGGTTTTTTCTTGATGTTTTATTTTTTTATTACAATTATTCCTACAACCCACAGGATAGAGTGTTTGTTCTCTCTTGGACTGGGATTGACAGTAAATCTGTGAAAACAGAGCCATTGCCCGCTCCCTCCCCACCTAAGATTTTGAAAATTAGTTGTATAAATTTCTATAAAGTTAAGTTTTCCTCTAACAGTGTCTAATAACAACATCAGATTCTAGTACCATATGGAAATAATGGGCACTGTAATAATCTTCGACTCACTTGATAAAATCTCCACTAAGTCCCAGGATCCTCACTGCCATGTCAGACTGAAAGATGAATGCAATTAACTGGGACCAGTACAGGGAGAGGAATGTGTCTGAACGAAAAGTAAGGGGAAGGCAGGACTGCAGAGGCCCTGGGGGAAGCCCTGTGAGCAGCTGGGTCTGAGGAGAATGCTTGCACTGATGTTGGTGTTGCGTTACTGAGGTATTTTTTATTATTGTTGGGTTTTGGTATGGGGTATGTGTACTTGTGTTTGAAGACTTGGTAGGAGCTTGGCCCATTCTCAGATGGTCTTTTGTCTGCCTTGGTGGGGGAGGGAGAAGAGGCAGCATTTGTATGTCTGGCTGGAGCTTACTCTCTCATATTGAAGGAGTGATGACATAAGATATTTACTGATGCCAAGAAAAGTTTGCCTCTGATGCATGGATTCAGATTCTAAGAGCAGTTGCACCCAAAAGGACTTTTAAACTCTTCAGAACAGTTTCAGTCCTGTTTGCCCATCTGATCTCGATTCGCTCAGTGTTTCCCAGTATCCGTTGCTGCTTTCACAGCTGCTTTTAAGGGTTTCCCAGTATCCGTTGCTGCTTTCACAGCTGCTTTTAAGGGAAGCTGTCCAACTGTGCCATGTGTTTACCTACACCTCATCACTACTCGGACTATTCGTATTCCCTGGAGATGAAGTCCTTTGTGCAGCCCCCTTGCTGTTTCAAGAGGAGGAACTGCAGAGAGAGGAGTGGGATGCATCACCTGAAAGGACGGTGCAGCTTGTGTATACCCTGTTTGTGCTGACATATGCTGTGGTGGCTTGCAGCTGTGTAATGTCCCCAAAGCAGGCCTGGGCTTTCCATGTGCTGCGAAAGCTGTGAAGACAGTAGGCATCAAATGTAGCATCACAAGAAATAAAGATTGCCTGTTATAAGGCTTTAATTTAATGTTTGTATTGAAATTGCTTTGGTAAGGAGTCTAAGTTCTATAGGAAACAAAGTAATAAGAAAGTATCTTTAAAAGTAGTCTTCGCCCCCCCAGTGCATTCTGTTACCTTGCCTAAATACAGGTTGTTTTGAAATCTTTTATTTTGTAGGGCTGGGTGCAGTTCAGTGAACCATTTAATCAATTAATGTGTGGCATATAATTTACAGAAAGAGTTCATCTCTGTGTTGCTCGTTATAATCTCTTCAAGAAGCTTTTGTACTTTTACTTTTGCAACAGCCCTGTGGTAACTCAGACTAGACAAGCACCTGCTTTTTAAAATAAACGTTCATCTTGTACTAAAAATACCCCGCAAACCTGCTTTTTAAAAACTGCTGTTTTCTTTGTATTTTCCTAAAGGTCTTTGAAAGACTGTAAGCCTTGTTGCTGAAGAAATATCTATTTAAGAACATCCTGTGGTTGGGCTGATGATAACACTTTGTAGTGTCATTATCTGGAGTTTCTGAAGCACTGTGCAGGAGTGAAGAAAGTCAGGCTGCACTTCTTTACTTTGTCTTCCTCTGGAACCAGTGGTTCCACTGCTGTGCTTCCAAGGCACCAAATTCACTATGTTTCAGAGGCAAAACTGAGTTAGGATCCCATACCTTGTGATTATAAGGGTGCTTTGATTAAGCTTCAAATTAGGCTGCTGCTGTGGAAGTAGTGACCTGCCTTCCTGCCCAGTCTAACTGCTTGCTTCTGCCCCTCTCTTGTGCCAAAATTAGTGCTCGTGTTGCTTGAGTCAAAAAGTTATCTGGCTGAAGACTAACTCTGAGACTTGCTGGTTTTTGAGCGTGATCCAGTTTGCTCACTGGCTTGTGTGCAGTTGAATGAATGCTGATTTTGGCATAAGGGAAGTGTCAGAAATGAAGGGCTGAGACAAAGGAAGGGTGAAACAGCTTTTGTTTGACAGCTGACTGAATTTATCCTGGACTAAACAGCTGTGTAACCACAGATTCGAACCGAGTCTGTGGCTTGGTAGTCTCCTTTTTCAGGGGTGCAGTTATAGTAAATGTACCTGCAGCTCCTGAATGGCAGAAGGAAGGCAGGCTGTGTCTGTCTTGCTTTCCCCACTGGAATACCCAATACACACAGTAGCCTATGCATGAAGGACACACAACACCTGTGACAGTAGACCTGAATGACTGGGATGTAAGTATAAAGGATGGAGGCTGTTAACACTTGCACATGGAAAATTTCTGTTAAAACTTTGTGTTTTGTTTGTCACCATTGATACTCTTTTCAGTATAACCTAATACAAGAAGGAATGAAGATGAAGCACAAAAAGAAATCTAAACCAGTTACTGAGTGTTATTTGAAGAAGGGAATTTGTATAACTCGAGTTGTACATTGGAAGGCCAGCTGAGAAGGTTTTTGGAAGCTGTTTGACAGCAGAGAGCAGCCTGAATTTTAAGGCATGATGATTTTTGTTTAGCAAATTTCAAACTGAACTGTTCAGAGACAGAATTTTTTAATTCTGCCTGAGAGCTTCTGTTGTGAGTCCTGAGTGTTTCCATACAGATCATACACACTGAGGCCAAGCAGAAAGCAATGAGGTGTCTTTGAAATCTCATACAGTCAAAGCCTTTGTTTATGTGTTAATCTCTGGTTTTGAACAAAATTATTCATGGATAACAAAAAAATCAGACACAAATGGTAGTCCACTGTGGGTATCCTCACTCCTGCTACTCAATTATGAAAAAGGAGGAAACCCCTAAATTCTACTGAAAAGGATGTGAATCTTCCTCAATGGCTTTTGTTTTCAGTAGTCTTACACAGGCATAGCTTGAGTGAGAATTTGTCCTGTACTTGGGAACTTGGTTAAAAAGTGTTGGGTTGGAGGTTTTTTTTATGCATGAATTGGAAGCTGAGTCTGTAAGAGAAAGCTAGCTGTATGACTTACACAATAATTTTCAGACTCAAGAATTCTAGAGGGTAACTTCAGCCTAATGTGGTAAGGCATCTTTATATTTTGTATCAGTACGTAGCAGTTATTCCTAAGACATTTATCACTTGATCATTAAAAAAATGCTAAAGAAGAATGCTAAAGCGTAAGAATATAGACATTCTGATTTAGTTGGTCACAGCTGTGGATTTAAAAAAAGAAAACAAAACAACTGCCGTTTGGGGTAGGCACTTGTAAGAGGTTTTCTGCTTTTTCCAAGCAGGGCAGCCTCTGATTTTTCTGCTCCTCTGTCCCCTGCAGATCCCCCATCATAATTGCTTGATATAGTAGCAGGGTGATGGGTAAGGGTGTCTGTGAGGAAAGACACCTGTAAAACTTTAACGTGCTGTTCAATAACTTTTCACTGGTGTGCTGATGCAGTCAAGTTGTTACTGGACAAACCAGCAGCCAGGTCAGCCAGAAAGAAATCGTAAATAACGAACTAACATAATGGAGCTTAAAAACAAACAGCACAGTCCTTCCTCCCCCACCAAGCTACCACAACCAATACAATGAAAAAAGAAACCCCAAGAAAAGTGTCTCCTCCTATTGTCAGCCAAGGTCCTCATAGTCTAAAAAGTGACAAGCTCTCGGAGGCATTGCCGGACAGTAGGCAGAAGCTCCTTTAGGTGGAGGAAGTGGGGAAACATCCTTTGATCCTAGCACACATTTGTTATATTCTGCCCCCCTCGAAGTGCACTGTTAATAGAGCACATAGTTCAACTCTAGAGACACAAACTCCTACATGATCCTTCTCTGAAGTGAGTTATGCCTCAATGATAAGATTGTTATCTGGTAACAGATAATAAGACATGAGAAAGAGAAAAAGATGGAGAATGCAAGTTTTACTTCTGTCATCTGCACTCAGGGCTGATACCATAATTGGTGTTTTGGTGGGGTATAGTAAATAGAAAACTAGGTACAAAGGGAGCTCCAGAGGTTGTCTAGTCCAGCCTCGTGCTTAAAGCACATACATACTTCATGAATACAGAGTGATACCAGTCTCCCGAAAGAGATTGATGGCCTGGACTTGCATTATTTAAATAGAAGTAGAAGTTGTTTTCCCATTTGTATTACTTAGTATCCCTGTCTGAACTCAATGTATGCACCATCAGTCTTAATATGTTCAGTCATATATTTGACAATTTATTTTCCTGGGCTGGAAAACTCCCTCCATTGCAGCATTATAGGAAGATGTTTTGAAAATATTGGGGTTTTGTTGTGTTTGTTTGGTGTTGTTTTTTTTTTTTTCCTGAAACTCTTCCAGGGCATTAATGTTGCTGCAGCTCTGCTGGCCCTAACACCAAGAGGAGAAGTGCTGTACGCAAATGGGTTTTGTTACTGTGGTGTCTGCTAACTCTTAATGCGAAAGTAAGCAACCGGTGCTTTTCTCTTGTGCGTGCAACCATTATTAACTGCAGTGGATCTGAGCAGGCGGTGTGACAAGGAGATAAATGTTTTCATTTGTCCATCTGCAAGGTCTTATTCTGGTATGAAAAGAGTCTTAAACTGAGTGTTCCAGTGTCAGTGTTTGAGATGAGATCTCTCATAGTTGATTCTAGTCTAGAGCTGCTTCTAAACCGGTGTATTGTTTTAAATTAGCATCTTTTTATGAGGAGGTGAGGAGTGCAAAACTTACTGCATTTTCCCTTGAGTGTCAGCTCTGTTTATTCTCTGTATATATGTAAAAGACAGCTCTAGAGCTAGCTCTGTCCCTTGTACAGTTAATTAACCCCCCTGCTGTCAGCCTAGATGTGTGTTCTTCCTGTTCAATGATGTGTGTGAATTGACTGAAGAACATACACTCCCATGCAGGCATATGCAGAGAGAGACAAAGCCTCCAAGAAACACAGAGAAAAATGATGGAGCAGCATGTGGCTTCATAATCTGTCATGCAGAACACTAGCTAAGGTTGCATAAATTGAGGATTTCAGTTACAACAGATAACTACAGAAAAGCACAGTTCACCTTTGTATGGTAACAACTAGTCAGATTTAAGGTGTTACTTTAGGAACAAATAATAATAGATGATAACATCAATAACTTAGAAATGTTCTTCAGTATTTCAAGTGTTTGGAAACTCTTGAGTAACTGCATAATCTCATATAAGTAACTGTTAAAGGACTGACTTGTGCTCTTAAAACACAGATGCATGCAATCCTAAAACAAGACAAGATGAAAACTCTGGGAAATCAGTAAAACTTCACAATAGCAAAGCTAACTGTGAAGTTTAATGGAAGAGAAATAAAATTGTTCTTTTGGTGTGTATTTTTATTGCATAATTAACCCGACTCGTTCTCAGGAGTTTTCACACTCCTATTTTTATGCAAGCTTCTATACAAATGGACGCACCAAACTCTCACTGAATTTGGCATGGTTTGAAGCTCACCTTTGCTGCTGTGGCTAGGAGTCTGTATTAAGCATGGACAGTATCTTTTTACACTTGTCCTTTTAATCAGATGCTTCTGAATAACCTAGTCACTGCATTGTGACAGTTTTATAGTGGCTTTTTGTAGTTTCTTTCCATCGTGTATCTGGAAAGGTAGGCGAGTTCTAAAACAGGGAAGGGCACACCACTTAATACATACAACACAAAAGCATACATACAACCAGCAAAAGGCCTGATACCCTGTCAGCGATTTGTAGGTAGTTTGTTACCTATGAGAAGATAGCGACTGGGATATGGCAATACAGCGTCCCTGCTTGTACATCAGCTTGAATATGGATGCCAGTCATTCTAGCAAGCTGCAGTGATAGTACACAAGGTGCTTATCTCACCTTCAGGGATGTGGTGGTGTAGAAATTAAAGCCCTTCTTATGTCCAGCTTAAGGTGTGAGTTTTAGCCTTGCTTCAAACTCCCACCAGAAACTTTCCCTTTGGTCTCTGCTGTGTTGCTGGTGGGATTACCTGATCATTCCTGCGGGTTGTGTTGGTTCTTTTGTGTGTGTGGCTATAGGGACTGTCCTGCTGTAACAGGGCTTGTGACCTAGATATGGGTTGGCCCTTGAACTTAAAAGTCTATTCTGAGTTTTACAGTCCTTGCCTGTACCTCTTATGCAACATTATTTAATTCTTGACTAGGGAGATGGGGATTGAAATGTGAATTTTGCTGAACTGTGAGCTGGCAGGTGCCAGTCTGTAGCTAAGGATATACCCTAAATAACGTAAGAGCTGCAGTGTTTTCCTGTAACTTAGATGTTTCTTTATCCCATCTGCAAATGCTTCCAGACTTTTGATTGAGAAGGAGTCAAAAGAATTTCAGTAAAAACCCAGGAGGTGTTCCCCCAAATGCTGTGAAAGCGGGCATATCAGCACACCTGTGGCTGTGTAGAGAGGGCACATGAATGCTCTGTAATGTGGACAACCTTCAGAGCAGGGATACTCACATCTGAAAGTTTGATTTCTAGTCATGTTGAAATGATAAAAATACAAAGGGAAATAATGGGCTTTCTGTTTAACTGGAGACCCTAAAAGGCTGGTTTAAAATGTAATTACACTTATGATACACTGATTCCAGTTGTTCACCCTAAAGCATCCCAGCTGCTTACAGGAGGATTTTCGGTTGCTCGGGAGAAGGAAGGAACTGAGAGAGAACTCATGAAAGCAAGGAGGGGTACAGTTTTGGACATCTTCATTGTGAAGTTTATCAAAAAAGTGTTTACTACTTGTGTTTTCCCCTATTTCACCATATTCTCTTTTCACAGAACACTTTTGCAGCATGTTCTGTTCAGTGAGTAGGTAAAAAAAAAAAAAAAAAAATCATAGTCTGGAAGTTAGGAACTGCTCTGAATTCTAATTCCTACTTTCCTGTCATTCGCTGGATGTACTTACAAAAGCCCTTTGCTTCTCTGTGCCAGATCCCTGATTAATTAAACATAGCTCAGAGTATTTCATCAAGTGACTAAGTAACTGAAGGTACATTAATTTCTGTTTACAAACTACCCAGATTATGCAAACAGCTACATTACTGTTAAATACAAGCAATCTGATACTGCACAGTGGGCATGGACACGGAAGCACCCTGCTGTCCATATAGACTATAGCTATGTATGAATATTACCCCAGTATGTCTTCTGATTTTTCAAAAGATTGCTTTTTTAGGATTTTGTTTTTAAAATCCTCTCTGTATGTGGAAAATTTTTCCGATATATTCTGGTCTTCTAAGGGAAAACATGTACAAGGCAATAAAAGCTTTTTCATTAGGCAGTGATATTGGTGGAAGTGCTGTGGAGCGGCATTGCTTACAAAGCATATTTAAGAAAGGGAAGTAAAAGAGCTTCTGCAGAACCCATTCCTCTCCTCGCAAAAGCTGTTAAAAACAATTCTAAGCTAACTGTAAGTTTAAATATTGTAAGATGCAAAATTTAACAATACATAGTTCGCAAACAAACATTCTTCAGTATTAAACTGGGGGGTTTTAAGCTTAGTTGAAGCTCCTTGGAGCAGGATGATCAGTTCAAAGAAGGCTGATCAAAGACTAGCAACAAACCGTTTTACTTTCTGTTGAATTTAAAGAAGGCGTTATCTAGATAGAAAGAATGTCTTGATGTGAGGCTTTTTGGTGCAGATTTAGGTAGGATGTAATGTTTCTCAGCTTATTTTCTTCAAGTATGCTGTATTAAGAGTTGTCAAAATGAATCTGTCCTTGAGCAACTGATGGCGGGTTTGAACTGGATTTCAGTGTCATCATAAGTTTATGCTGGCCTGAACCAGTGCCCAATGAGAAAGATTTGGTAGTGTACAGCAAAGACAGAAACAGGTTTAAAGCTGTTAACCACAAACCCAAACTTGCCCAGCTCCCTTGATTTACTGCAAATTCAATTATTAAAAGGCCTGATATAAATCATTAAATGTGCATTTTAAGGTGCTAAAAGAGATGAAGTTTTCATTGTTTTCCTCACACGTAGCATAGCCACCCTATCTACAATTTATAGTTTTGAGGGCTGGGAAAATTATTAGAGAACTGTCCTTCAGGATGCTGAAGTGAAATGCTCACATCAGTAATGCTGTTTGGAATGCTTGCTTCTGGCATCATCACTTTTAGATATAAATATTCATATTTCACCTGGTACAAAAAACTGCTGACTTTTGAAAGTGTGTCATTTTCTTTAAAAGTTAATCTTTTGGCAGTTGTTGTTGTGTGTATGTAACACTACATCAAACCTGGGGAATTACGTGGCAGTGTTTGTCTGTAGAGGTTTTCAGCTGAAACTGAGATACCTTGACAGCCCCCCACACAGAGAGAAGAGAACTTGTTCACAGCCGTGTGAAGAAGGCTACAAATGTGAAAAATCAATGTATTGTGGTATGGATGTCATTTGCCTTGTTCTGCTGTTTTCTTATTCCCTTTAACTAATTCATTCATAAGTAATTATGCTGAAAGTCACGTAAATGAAGATTCTGTTCCCCAGTGCATTAAATGAAAGCACAAAAATTGTTGCAACATGTAGAGTTGTAGAATGTAGAATTTCTACTTTGTAGAATTTATTTCTGTAGAATAACTTATAAAAGACTCTCCAGATCAATTTGTTAATGTTTGTGTGGTGCTTTGAAGTACTAAATTGCCTCATAAGCAATAGGGACTAGAGTGTTATAACCTACTTTGGTTGCTCATATATGAGGAAGGGCAAATTCTGTTATAATACCATTAGTATAATGCCATAGTGTCTGGACATCTAGATGTGTATAGGCGGGAGAACCGTCTGTGTAGATGAGCCGACAAATATAAATGCCTGTTTAGGGCAAGGTCTCAGTGTTCGGTAATTTCACATGTGAATCTGGGATGTACTTTCATTCTTCATCTTACTATGACATGAAGTGTAGAAGGGAAGAAAATGGAGTCAGATCTGTTCCTGCTAATCTTTATTCTGACATATTTACTTACTCTAGAAAGTTTTGAGCTTCTTCATAAAATATTTGAGAATTTTATATTATCCAGTGGTTCTTTATTTTTGGTTTGAATTATGGTTTTGGTTTTCCTTTGCTTTGAGAGAAACTCCTAGAAGACAGTGGAAACAGAGTAATTGATATTAGCTATTTGCTAGTGAGAGGGTGCGCTCATCGTTCTGTGTCAGAAGAACAGAAAGAGAGTGGCAGCTCTACAGGTAGGGCTCTGCCTTAAGGTAGCCTGTGTATTTCTCTGTTGCCAGTTACTCTGTCAGTACAGAGAGGGAACGTGTTGCATGCTTCTATACTAGTTCAGTCCTGTATCATATCTCAAACTCATTCTAATAGGTTATTATTTACAGCAAGATGTCAGACTGTAAACAGGCGTGGTGGTGGAACAGTGTTTCCTTCTGTTCTGTCAACTGATTTATTTTTCCTAAACTATATTTGGAAAAATAATAGGTCAGCAGGTGCAGTGTATAGAATGGCTAACTTGTGCATCAATTTACAGTGTTCATTCATGAAATTTCAGTGCGCTTCAGGACACTCTTGAACATCAGAATAAAAATGTCACAGAAAATGATACTCAAAGTTTTTTTGATTAAAAGTCTAACCTGTTTAGCTGTTGGTGTATATGATGGAAGAGCTAAGTACACTACACATGTGGCACAACATTTTAAAAAAAAAGGTTAGTTGCCACAAGAACTGTTCTAGTATGCTCTCTCTACTGGTCTCATGTCGTTGGTCACTTCTGATCGATTGTGGCGGTGTCTTTCTGTACTGATACTGCAGAAATTAACCTGAGCAAATTTTACAAAAACATAGCCTGGGGTTTTTTTTGTTAAAAATAATTGTCTTAATTTCAATTTAGGAGGTGAAATTATGGAACAAAAAAAATTATTTATATTGTCTTGACAGTTATTTTCCTGCTATTTAAAGCAGGTTGAGTAAAATGACAGAAGGCAAAAAATTAGATAAAAATTATTGAAAAGTATCTTTCAAACTTTGTTTGAATTTGATTTGATATGAAGCAGAAATATGTAATCTTCATAAAATAAACTCTGCATGGATGGACTCAGCAGTATTTAACAATACAAGTGTACGAAACTTCTCTTTAACTTTTATGACTCACAAAAAGTCAGATCTGCTAAATGGACCAGAATATTTACATTACATTATGTAAGTAATGTATCAAAGAGTTTATCTGTGGGTGTTGCTAATTATTTAGTACAATGTGTAGCATATTCCAGCCCCTCCCCAGGCTTGATTCTTATTAGTTAAAATCAGTAATTTTTCTGTTCACTTGAATTGGTCCTGAATCAAGCTTCTCACAGAATATTCTTGTATTTTTGAACATTAATAGGTAATATCACTAAGAAACAAAATAATTGAACTCTAAGTCTCCATGTTTTCAACAGTACGTTTACCAATGTTGTCAGAGAAAATGCAGCAACACATCTTGAAATGGAAACAGGTCAGAGGAGAGCCAAGAAACGTGCTCCAGCCATAGACAGCCTGTGCAAAGCAGCCTTCAGAATGGTATTCCCAGCAGTTATCATGAACACTATTCACAGCTTACTCTTAAAGATAATGAATAGTAGAAAGGTGACAAAGTACACTACACTAACCACAGAACTTCATGAATATTTTAAAACTATTAATGTAAATGACCTGATTTAAGATATAAGTGTAAGGCATGACTTAACTATGTAGTGTATTTCTTTCATTAATGTAAAAATGCAGGCTCTTAGTGGAAGTAGGTGTGTTCTTATGCTGATCTATTGGTCCTGCTTTCAATTTTCACCTATTCAAAAATGAAACTCAGCCTTATCTGGAAAGATGTCACTTAAAAAGTAGAGCCAATTCTTGAAATGCTCTTTGGGGTGAATACACACTGAATTGGTGAGAAAATATCTTAGAATATTGGGAATGAGAAGCAAGTGAGTAGCTCGGGGATTTAGTCCGTATGTAAAAGACAAGTCAAAGAAAAAATCCTTGAAACACACCATTAACAACAGCCCTAAGAGTAGTTCAGCCAGGCAGTTTATGAAGTAACAGTATTTGCTATATTTTATGCCATCTTTTGTACTACATCCTAATTGTGTAAAGATAATGTATGTTTCTGATTAGCTTTATTAATTCTGGTGTGTTACATGTGTTGCAAACACAGGAGTGGCTGTCCAAACAGACTTTTAATAGTGGGGTTTTTTTCAATTGTGGAATGAGTTGTTAATCTTGCTTTTTGTAGGTCTTAGTTCTCTCTCAGATATATTGTATTTGTAGTCAGCCTGCTTTTGTCCATTTAGTATTTGAGAGGAGACATGGAGTAAAGCTTCAAAAGCACAACTTGCTGACTTTTGTGAAGGTGTGGACTTTGAAGTGCCTACTCACATTGTGCAAATGGAAAACCGACTTTGTAGTCATTTGGACCATTGTGGAAATTTTGTCTTTATCTTTCAAATTATTTTTTAAAGTTTGGAGCAGGTACAATTGAGTGTAAAACTATAGCCAATCTCTAGAGTTCTTTGGAATAGAACATAGAGCAGACCTTTAGCAAAAATGTTCAGTGTTCATATTCTAGTCTTTTATTGGACTGATAAAAATGCAGTCCTGTTTGTTTCTAAATGTTGGTAAAATGGGTTAATTAAAACTGAGTAATCCTTCTTTAAATTAGGACGAATAGTGAAAATTGTTCCATGTTTGGTACTCAGCTGATGTAAAGCAGAAAAAAAAAATAGCTCCTTTTATAACCTCTCAAATCTCCCCCAGTTGTTTCATGAGATCTTACCAATATGAATGTGTACAGAAACTGTGTTTTATTCTGCTTCTCCATATCTCCAGATCCATTTCCCAGTATTAGGCAGTCATTCATATGATGTTTCTCAGGTACATCATCAGCTGAAAAACAGCCAATTTTTTTTTTTCTCGTTTTGTAAAATCCAGATACTAAGGAAGCTGGTATACACCTTGCTATTTGTTTCAGTGGGGCCAAAGTTTCATCTCTTGTCCTCTTTCTGTCCCAGATTCTTAGTTTTCTGTCTTTTTCTGCTGCCAACAATACAAGTTTTCAATTTCTATATTATTCAGGTGTGCAATTTTTAGACTTTTTTTTTTAGTATGTTCATTCCATTGGTTGTAGTCATCTAGTCAGCTATAAATCTGGTGCTTGCTTTCTTAGCATCTCCATATATGTTTCTGTTTTATTTTTTTTAAATTCCTATGGGCAAGTGTCATTGCATGCCATGTCTTAACCACAGCACTGTTTTCAGCTCAGTTGTAGGCATGTCTGTTATGACAGAAGGAATAGAGACTTCTTTCACTTCCTAACATGTAGCTGTTAAAATAACCCTTCCTGCTTGCTGATTTAATTGTCACTCTTATTTTTGTATTCCCTCTACTGTTCACCACCCATATTTGCATCAGATTTGAGCTACTTTCAGTACTTTCAAAGTTCTATATAATTCTGCCCTTCCTTACTTATGTTCCCTTGTTGAGTTTCCTGTCTCTCCCCCACCCACCCGCTCCACTTCTTTAATGTTCCCACACATCCATCTGTCACTTTTTAAGCAGTTGCTTCCATGTCATCTTCCATGTTACCGTCTATGCATCCAGTGACCTCCCAGGACTCATCTGTGGAAGTGCTTAGCTTGGCCACATTTAAGTCGCGTTCAAGAGCACGCTCCTTCTCTGCTGTTTTTATGGATCAGAGTTGGATTTTATTTTAAAAAAATATTCTTTCTTGTTTGTTATTCCTCCTTCTGTAACTTCTGTTGCTGTATCTATAAACTGTATGCTGCTCATATTACCAACTCCCTTTAAGTGTCTAGACAGATACCCTTTTGCAAAAATGTCTAGAATAATTTGAGACGTTACCAGCAGCAGTTATATGTTCTGCACTGCAGCTAATCAAATACTTCAAATGTTTTACAAGCTGATAGTTACAAAACATGGGGCAAAGTGGCCTCAAGTTTTCATCTGCAGAGCAGTAGAACATAGGAGTGAGAAAAAGTAACTTCTAAAATGGTTGTAAACAGACTTACAAGATGATATCTGCTGAAGCACAAGCTGTCTGGAAAGCAACTGGTATGTTGTTTGTGTATCAGTGCTATACAACTGGTTGGAACAGGTATGACCTCAGAACTTGCCTTACGCTTACAGAAATTACTGATGGATTTTTGTATGATGCGTGGTATCGGCAAGAGCCTGGGCAGGAATAGCAATCTGTACATACTAATACTGACAAAACTTGAAGGGCAGGTGAAAAGCCCTGTATTTTATTTTTTTTTACGTGTCTGTGTCACCTATAATGATACTCCAGTCGTGGTAAAATGGTAAAATCTACTGAAAATTTTAGCTCAGCAGAATCTTGCTAACACTGTATTAAGAGTGCAGGTAGTTGGATCTTGGGTTTGGGGGTTTTTTGGGTTTTTTTTTGGGGGGTGGGGGTGTCACTACAATACTCTTTTGGCTCTAGGTGTAGCGTCCTGTCTGAAAAAATCTGAAGCAAACAGATCTGTCTTGTGTTGCTGTAAAAGAAGGAACACGAAATATTAACCCTGATCAATGTCAGTGTTGTATAACTTGATGTCTTTTGCTGAGAGCATTTGCTTCCAGCTTTCTTGAACTTCACTGAAGCACCAGTAGGTGCATCGTACATGTTGATTTCAATATTTTAGATGAAGTATGCAGTAGGAAAAGTAGTCTTTAATTGATCCCACTGAAAATTCTCAAATACAAGCTGTGTAATAACATATGTGTGTATTCAAATGAAATGCTGTACCTTTGCTGGAAGTAGCCACTAAACCAACTGGACTTTGAACTTTTTGGTCAAGAAGTGTGTAGAAGAACTGTGAGTGCATTCCTTATTACTTGGAGGGTTACAACCATTAACAGCCCTTCAGGAATATTTTCACTTGTGGACTTGGTCTTTAAAATACTGCTACTGCTTGTAAGGCTATAGTCTGATACAGCGGTATCTGAGCATACAGTTTTCCCAACAGGATGAGAGAAAACTAATACTTATCTGAGAAAGTAATTTTTCTATAGTCAAGAGAAAATACTTTAAGGACAGAAAGTAAAAGTGTTCAAGTGGGAACAGTGTCAAGATTTAATGTGTTGCAAATACAAAACCAGAGATCACTTCTTATAATTTTTGTAATAAGAATTGTACTCTGAGAGTCATCCTTTATATAATCACTCCAGAATATTAATCATGATAAATTTTTTTAATGGCATTTCTGTGCATAACACAGAAATAAGTTGGTTTTAATTATAATTTTGATTTTTTTAGTTTGCATGCAGTTTAAAAACAAGCTGTCAGACTTCTGAGTGTGCTTTTCATGATGTTGGTATTTGCGTAAGTCCCTCAATGAGTTGGATGCGTTGTGTTGCTTGCGTGACAGAGGCACAGACTGGACTGTGTCTTGTGCTTGTTGCTGCAGGCTTCAGTGTCCGGGTGCATATATTATTTCTCAGTGTCTAGTAGGACAGGCAATTAAGTTGTTTGTCTAAAGACAGCTGAATTATAAAACTAAATGTTTAATTTATAACAGACAATGCAAGTGTGCAGGCTAGTTAGTCTGTACGCACATAAATCGGGTAAACGGTAACAGGTTAGTATAGCATTGCGTTCATTGTGAATAACCTTAAAAACAAATATATTTGTGCTTGTGCCTGTCACACCTATTACAGAGCATGGAGAAAATATGCAGAAATCAGTATATCGTGTTAGAAATCTAATAGGAATGGGGGGAGAAAGCACAATGATGAGAGACAGCTGCTGCTGCCGCTGCTGCCTGGATTGGCAGCCTATTTATAATCGGGCCGGCTGGGAGCTAGATTACTGTGCTTGGTTGCAGCACATCAGATACCAGTGATGATTGTTTGTATATATACGCTAAGCATTTTATTTTTTGAAGCAATGCATATTTTTCACATTCTAAATAAAGTAAATAAATTGACCAAACTAAATTTTCAGTATTTTAAATAGTTTTGAATGGTGTAGTACTTTCATATCACAAAACACTGTTTAACAGTTTATTAGTGAATTTTTGCATGAATCAAATGTGTTAAGGTAGTAGGGCTTGTTTACATGTCGTGAATGCCATCTGAAATGATGTTTTGTGAGATTGAGCATCACACAGATCTTGGCTGTTTATGAAAATAAGTCTGTGACAGTTACCAGCCTGTTTCATGTTTTGCTTTTTATCCTTATTTTTTAATTGAGATTTTAACCGCATGCAGTGGTATTACCTTAAAATTATCTTTTTAAATATTAGGGCAATTCCATTCATGAGTCACATGAGAGAATTATAAAGGCAGGCATTCATTCCACTTGGAGGTGATTTCTGACTCAGCGTCTGCGTAACACACAAGGACATAGAGCCCAAGTGACTTGTTTCACTACTCAGATGCAGGAGCTTTGCCAATTGGTTTGATTCCCTGTAAAGGTCAGTTCCCTCTAGCCTCTCACCTTTCCCAGTACCCCAAGCTCCTTTACTCTGTAACTGTGGCAAGCTTCAGAAATCTTAAAAAAAAAATCTTTATTTTTTTCACTAGCAATTGTTTTATGGTGAGATTATTTTAAGCAGGCTGGTGCACAATGAGTCAGTGTAGAGTATTGCATTACATGATTACCTGATCTGCTGTATATTTTTATGTATTGAGATAATGTAGTTAACTTTCCTTCTTTATCAAAATGTGCTATGAGATTGTAATTGATTTGGTACCTTAAACCTTGAGAAAAAATAGATTTTCTGTCTTTCGGGGGAGAAAAGGGGAGGAAATAAAAGGGTAGGAGTCTCTTCTCTATGTAACGATGTCCTTACCTACATAGATGTGAATGTAAGATCTTCAGCATGCTACCTTGTGGCTGTGAGTTCTAGAAGTTATTCAACAAAATTCATTTATTTCCAAACGAAATTGTTTACTTTTTTTTTAATACTCCTTTGCTCTTCATTTTTAAAAGGACTGAGATAACTTTTTCTCTAGCGTTTATTCACTCACTTCATCTGAATCAATTATGTAAGCCTAATTTTTCTTTTCCTCACATGAAAATCTTTCTAAGCCTGTTATTTATTTGTGGTGTCTGTTACTGAATTAATTATATTTTGGTTGTTTCTGGGAACAGAATTAGGGAAAATACATATTCAGGATCCTAGGCCCACTGCTAGTTTATGTAGTGCCGTATCATTTGTGTATTATGTCATCTTTGGTTTGCTTTTTTAAAAAAAAAAATTCACATAGTGTGAAATTGAGATTCCTAAAGAAACATTACAGGTTTTTAATTTGAAATATATTTATCGATTTATTTTGCTATGTCATTGGTGACTGTGGTAGGCATTCAAAATGCCTTACATTGAAGTAAAGGTGGTTCAGCTGTAGTTTCTACAATTTCTTTTTGCATCTTTAAGATACTCATGGTGTTTACATTTTAACATGCTGTTGTATATAAAACGCTTGTTTCTGTCAGGTCCTGAAGTCCCTCATAGTAAATTCCTTTATACTTCCAGGATATTTTAAATACATTTTCCATTATTATTTCTCCAGTAATTTCGTCATCTTGATGCCAGCATCATCTCTTTGGCATCTCAGCTATCATATCAAGATATATGAAAAGTAAAGTTACAGGCCTATATTCATCTTCCGTGAAGAAGACCTGATACAACAACATAATTTTGTTTTCTCTGCAAATTTTTGACCTTAGCTGTCCATTGATTCAGCAGCAGCCCAGCAGAGTGGTGGCTTTCTGCTTTGATGCATTTCAAGAATGCCTTGGTATTGCTGTTGTAGCTCTGTTATTTGCTGTTCACATTTCTGCTGGTGTCTCCTTATTTCCATCTTTCATTTCACCTGTCATAATTGATACTTCCCGCTATTGGTTTGCTAGGGGTGAGCTTCCCCCTTTTGAAGGATACACATTTGCCTCTAATAACCTCTTCAATCACACCATTAATGACATTGGTTTATTTCTCACTTTTTTGCCTCCTATTCTGTATGGGTTTTATTTTATTTGCCTCCCTTTTAATGGTTTCTGTGAGTCTTTTTTTGCTTGGTAAAAGGCTTTCTCATCAGTACTGGGGTTTGAATTTCCATGCTTTTATTTGTAAAGTCTTTTGACCCACATAATTTTTCTGAAGTTTTAGGTTAGCGGTTAGTGTTTGGAATTCTAGTTGTACAACACCTGCCCCTTCCCAAAGGGATCCTCCCTGGGCTGTGTTCATACACATTTGTGCGTAGGTGTCCGGTTGGCTGTCTTGTGTGTTTGTAGGAGCTTCCAAGCGTAATCGGAGAAACTGGTGGAGCTTGTGAACTGAGCCAAGGGGATAGTTCTGGATTTTTTTCCTCTCCTTTTGAAACCTAAAGTAACACAATGCAGGCAGCTGTGGCGATGCTTTTAAGTTTTTGGCTTCGATTCAGAGGGAGTGCTTTCCATTAGAGCATCCCCTGCCTGACAGTCCAATACTGCAGTTGGAGCCAAGAGCCCCATTTCAGGGCCTTCCCAACTCAGGCTTTCCGCACCCTTTCCTTTCTTCCGTACTTCAGTGACCACCACCTCGTGTCGTCTTTCTGCAACTGCACTGTCTTTTCTCGTTGGATTTGGTGTCCCTGGCAGGAATCTATTCCAGCCCAGGAACAAGGACCAGACCAGCTCTGGGCAAGTACATGTATTTTTCATTTGTGTGTGCTCACACGTGTCAGCTGTGTGTTAGAATATACTTCCGTTCACCACTCCCCAGTCAGCACCCACAGAGAAGTGTTTCTTTGGTAGTTGTTGTCCTGAACTTTTTGTTTGCAGGAGATGGAATCAGTGAAAGTCTCAGTGAAAGTGCTGACCCAAAGCAATATCAGGTTTTTTTTCTGAAAAATCAAAATGTATGTGTAAGATACCAGCTGAGAGAAAGTTTGTTCAGTGCTTAAGAATTATATTGGGAAAAAAATGCCATACCCTCAAGGGAAGTGAAGCCAAATTAAGAGCAATAATGTCCTGCTAGGAAGTTATTTACCTTGAACTGATGTGACATAGTACATACAGCCCAGAACAGCCAAAGGAGATGATAGTATTCTTTCTAGTTCTGTACAATAGAAATCCATGCAGCAAGGTGTCCTCTCCATGTAAGTTTGGAGCCACCTTTGTCCTGCTTCATGTTAAAACCAAAGCAAAAGTGGGCCCAGGCTGATGCTTGGCCACCCTAATTCTGACAAAGGTGGCATTGACTCAGTGTATGATTCTTCATTCTTTGTAGTATTGAATAAAGGCCTCTCTGTGCTTGTATATCTGAAGAACTAACATTCATTCTTAGGTGACATTAATTATTACCAAAAGGTAGGTAGGACCATAGGCTAGAAGCTGTAACAGGACCTGGCTAATCTTGCTACAGAGCTGGACACCCATTTCATTAATTATTAATGTAATAAAATTTTAAAAATAAAATATAAGAAAAATGTTAGCCCAGACTGTCAAATGTCTAATGTTATACTCTTGGAGGAAACTTGTTTTCACAAGCTGAGAGCCCCATCTGCTTTTATTGGTTTTACCGCCTTTAAAATTAGTCTTTTTTTGCTTGGGCCTTGACTTTATATTTGGGGGACCTACACTTGCGTTTTTGTTTTTAAATTAATCTCTCTGTTTCAGTTTTCCCATATGTGAAGTTAAAGAATAATGAATACTTTACTCCCTACCAACATTACAAGGTTATTGTGAAGATTAATTATGCTTGTAAACATTCTATAAAGGCCTGATTACTGCCAGCAGTATTACTGTTTTATTAGGTATTTGCATGGTTCATCCTGTAGATAAACATACAACATTCAGTGATGAGTAGTTAGCAGTTGATAGCTTAAAAAAGAAGAAAAAAAATCATTCATTTAAATTTCTCCTTTTATTTTAAAATGTACCTACTTAGAATTATTGCAAATCAATGTCATGCCCTGTTTCAATTTGAATAAATCTAATTTTAATAAAGATAGTGTTAAAGGATACAAGGTTGTTTCTGATATCTTAAAGAACTCAGATGAACCAACTCATGGGAATCACTTGGTACACTACTGGAATTAGTGTGTGTGTGTTAAATTGAATAATGACAGTAGTAGTCCCTTCTGCAGGTAGAGAGCATATTTACTCATTTACGCACATTCCCTTAATTTAGTTCTGTAATTACTTCATAAAGAGCTGAAAAACAATGAAGGAGAAACTTTTTATCACAGAATCACAGAATGTTCTCCAGTGCAACTTTTTATCTTAACCTATAAATAAAAAGCAGCTGAAGATTGGCAAGAGCTACTAATTCGAAGATCATGAAGGACATGTCCACTAAAAACATTTCAGTTTTGTCTTACAAGATGGCTCTTCTCTGCTTAATACATCTGTTTTAAATGCAGATCATACCTTGATAAACTTCCGTTTCCCTCAGGTACACAAACATTCAGTATATTTGTAGCGATAATCTTTTAAAATGTATAGTGTTCTGGTTCAATGTTGATATTCTTCTTGACACAAATTATAGTAAGATATTAAAAGAATATAATTAGTAACATGAAATAATAATTTTTGAACACAGTAAGCTATATTTGAAGAGTTTGAATGTACGTTTAGCTTTAATTTTACTTTAAAATTATATTGATCTGAGCTACTTTCTGGTTAGCAAAAATGGCTAAAAGTTTTAGAGACTGTTTTTATTACATTGATTTCTAGATTCACTGTCAGTGAGAATCAGCTTTTTTCTAAAAAGTTAGAAGTACAAATCCAGGAAAGATTAGAAGCCAGCTGTTTAAAGGAAGATTTTCCCATTCAAAGGAAGAAACAGAATCAAAGCTCGCTAACTTCCCTGTGCACCCTAATGGATAAAATGTACCCTTAGATTTAAATTTATTTAACTCACCTGATAATGTAGGGGTACATATAGATCTTTGCGTCTAGGAGTCACAGAGGGTGAAGCATTGTCCAAGTCTTTCTCTTTGTATCCGTATGGTCTGTTTTGTTTATAATGTCACTAGTGGATTGTTCGCTGCTTTATCTGAATACCTGGAGAGAGAGGTATGTTAGAAGCAAAGGTCAACAGCACCATGCTTTTGCTGCAGCATTGTAGGTAGCAATTTCTTGTTACTATTCTCTTGTTTGTTAGATTACCTCCTTCCCTTCCCTGTTGCACATGTGTGTTTTATTCCAGCCACAGCTGAACCAGCAGGGCTGAAGAAATGAGTAGCCTCCAGAAAGATTGGATTTACCAGTAATGGAGTAGTGTATAATAGTAGCGTGTAACCACAGCTTTGCCGTCAGTATCCAGAAGTGTACATGTAACTCTCTGGATCTGAATTACATTAATCTGATAGTTTACATTTTGCTGTCTGATTTTTCAAGAGGATGATTCTACAGTGCATGACTTTTTTTTTTCTGATAGATTTTTGTGTCTCTCTTAATGGATGGGCTTAAATGAAAACTCTTTGGGGGCTTGATATGAATTAGAATTTCACATTTTAGTCACAGCATGGTTTTATCACACGTGTTTGTGCATGCTACCCTGATTAATATTCAGTTGATGTCATTTTGATGTAACTTGATTTGAAGCTGAAGTCCTGAGCTCATCAGAAAGAGCTTCTAGTGGCAAATGAGAATGCTGACACCCCAGAAATGCTTTACAAGGCTTTAAAAACCATGAGAAGGAGCTTTTCTCTGTATATTCAAGAAGTTAAAGCAAAAGCTAACTGTTTAAAATGAGAAATGCAGGCCCTCAGACAATATAATGTATATTTCCTTCACGTGCACACTATGAGATATATTAATTTTTAATCATCAAGGACATAGCTGATACCAGGTGAATAACTTCAAAACCAGGCATTTAAAAAAAATAATATTGTATGTTTCGGCAAGTCTAGTTTTGAATTATCGGTTAGTCTCCGTGTTCTTTCAGACCTTTAACTGGGCTCGTGTCACAGTGAAGATGTGCTTTTGCTGCAGACGTGTGTGATACATGTTAGTTTTGCAGTTGTCACAACACGTCTTGTAACTTTTGCCGGTGCCCTGCACTGAGCTGTAATTTGTCATCTCTGTAAGGGGGCTTGGACCCCTGCAGGTTATTAGAGATGAAGAAAAGGAAAGTGTTACGTTATCCTGCCAGGATGCGTTCGGTTACTGTTCGTATTGCCTTTACATCATCTACCTGAAATTACACAGGTAACTTATCTACATAGGTACACAAGTATTTATTATCAATATTTGGGGAACTGTAGTAATTTCTGCTGCGACTGAAAGTAATGATACAGTTTTTACTCTCTAGCCTCCGCTGGCAGCAGTTAAACCAAGGTAAAGCCGTTCAAGTTGGTGACAGCATTGTCCAAGTTGACCATACAGTTGAATCCTTGAGGTTACAGTTTTGTGTGGTATTACAGTGTGTTTCAGAATCCAAAATGTGAAATAAATGTATTAGAAATTAACAAAAGACAGCATTTGGATTTTTCCTAGTCCAGATGAGCGTTTGGGAGTTTTGTAGCTGATTTAAATGGATTCTGTATGCTGTGCTTATGGACCTGGTACTGAAGTTCACTTTAACGTGAAAATGATCTTGACAAGATACTTTTAGAAGAGGATTAAACAATATTTATGAACATGATAGACATTTCAGCGGAAATTTTGTACAGATTGAAGAGGGACAGAAGCTGCTGCTCCTCAGCTTGGATGGCAGAGGCAATCGTTAGGACATGCTAGTCAGCCACCCTGTACGGACAGGCCTCAGAATTTTGCCAGTAGCTTCTCCTTAAAGCTAGTGCTCATACTTTGTGTTTCTGCATTTGGAAAGAAGGTTTTTGGAGGGGGGGAAACAGCAGTTAGCAGCGTGTGCTATGTGAGAGTGCTCAGTGACTCTGTTACGGGCGGGCAAAATGCAAATGAGAAAGCCTGTTGGGCTCGTCTGACAGCGCTTGCTTGCCGAAAGCTGTCATCTTTTGTAGCATTTTTTTACTGTCCTTAAGAAATGGGGGAGAAAATATTTGTAGAGTTAGGGTATAGTTGCACCCAAATAACAACCTCATTTTTGTTTTTCTGAGGCAACTGAGGGTAGAAAATCTTTTTAAGGAAAAAATCTGTGAGGCTTATTTGAACAGCTTTAAACAATTTAATGCTGCGCATATTGCAACACAGTCATCTTCTGCTTGCAGTTTGTAGAGAGTGGGTTTTGCAGACTAGAATATCTGAGTTTTGATGTTAGAGGGGAACCCAATTCTCAGTACACTCTGTAGCAATTTTTTCATTACTTTGTATACAGTGTTTCAAGAGGAAAGTAAAATAAACACACCAGAAATATGTGATACAGAAGTTACTAAATTAATCCAGACAAGACCTTGGAATAATATTGACTTAACTGGTTCTTCTAATGGAGCAGCTAGAACCTGTAGGTAAAATGTAGCTTTTCCAGGTAGAGGCTCAAGACGCAGTCCTCCCACTACAGAGAAACGTGGCAGAAGCCCTTGCGTGTCATTCTTGGTGGAATCTGGGTAACAGTATGCCCCTGGGATGTCTTTCAGAACTTTGTTCGCTCCAGAGAGGGGAGACATGGCAGTGACTGAATGATTGTAGAAGATCGAATTTTATAGTTTGTGTGCAGTGGAGTGGGAGACAGGGCGGTCCCAACAAAGCAGACTCTATGGGAATACTTCGTATGTATGATATCTGTTGGTTTCAAACGCAAAATTAAAATAGATGCTGGTGTGGGGACCAGCATTCTCTTTCAGGGGAAATCCCTCCTCTTTATTCTCCCTCTTCCCTACTCACTCCATCCCTGGGAATCTTGGGTTCTTTTCTACATTGTGGCTAAGAAGGGGAGATAAGAAGTGTCCCTGGCCCAACTTCACATACTGCCAGATGCTTAGAAAGCTCTTGGGAAAAAGAGATGTGCTTTTGTGTTATCTCGAACGGAAAGGGGAAGTGAACGTCATCTGATGCTTTTTTGGCCAAGTGCTCCAACCACAAGGGCGCGTGCAGCCAAGCACTGCCAGAGAAATGTGGGTTGATGCCTAAGTGTGCAGAAGAGATGGGATTTTAGGCATTCTTTCTCTTCAGGATTTCCTTTAGGCAGAATTGGGCTAACGGGACTCTAGGTGTTGTAAATCTTTCATGTTAACTCTTCCTAAGTGCTGCCTAAGGTATGGAGGTGGCCCAGCATGGTCATTGGGTCTGCCTGTATGTAGCCAGGATGATGCATTTGGTTCCACAATGTGGAGCTGTGCTGCAATAGCCAGTAGGATAAAAGGTTTAAAAAGTGAGAATGAAATAACTTGGAACTTGGGATCTCTGGGAGCTAGACAAGTGGCCTTTCTTGTAAGACGACTCGTTTGGATCCAGTTCAGTACTAATGGTTGTTAGTCACATTTCACATGCAAGTGGTGTCAAACAGAACCTGGTAGCCTACTAGGCTTCTGAGGCTTGTATTAGATGGTTTCAACTGCATTATTTTACTTTCTTATCTTACTTTACCTTCTATTAGTTCAGAGGAATCAAAAGCAAAGGAGATTGGGTTGGTAAGTTGCCATTGCTTTTCAGTTTCTCTTAGGTGTAAAAAGCGAAGGCTGGAAACGTCTTTTTTACAGCATCATTACTGTATTACCGGGTATGAATTGTGGAAAGTGAATTTACAAGAAGTAACTTCCTTTCTCAAATTAAATGCTTTATTTTATTTAACTGTTGTGGTTAGTGTATTTTTACTGTTTTATTTCCTTTAGAAGTACTAGCTTCTGGGAAGATTTCAGACAAAGTTAATATTAATGAATAATTTTAAAAGAAAAGTTGAATTATTCATTACACCTCAGAAAGTCAGTAATGCACTGGAACAAAAATGGTAGCTTCCTGAAACAAGATTGCTGCAATAAGGTTCTTCAATCAGTGATTTCCAGCAGTATCCAGGAAAACAGTTTAGCAGAGTGTTACGTTCAACATCTGGCATTCTCGTTTTTAAAACCTCTGTTCTTTCTGTTTCCGTACTTCCTTTTAAAAGTGCTTCTGTATTAAGGAGAGAGATGTTCTTGACTGGAGATGAGATGGAAAAATTGTTACATTTCTGTTCTATCCCACTTGTTGGGATACTTTTTTTTTTAATTACTATGATGTTATTTTTAGCTAACTTCATCCTTGCACTTCCCTTATTTAAACTTCCTTTTCACATGATTCTAATTTTATCTAGCATTTTTTGTAGCATATTCCCCTTACGTGTTCAAACCCAAATTGAAGGAAAAAAAGTTTAGTGTTTTCAATCTTCTTGCATTCACCAGTGTCAGTTTAGCTCAGCTCTTCCAACTGTTAAAGGCTTATTTTTGCTCATTAGTGTAAACAACCAGAAGACCTAGTTAGGATTAAAGTCTTGGTATATTAAACAGTTGTACAGATGGGTTGTGGTTTGGTTTTTTTAAATTGTGCAAAAATGTCAGGAGAGAAGAAAGGAGGATTATTTTTAAAGTGTGTGGATACATCTAACTGATCCTGTATAAAGTTTGTGAGCTGCAGGTTCATCTCAGATCTATGAAGTTAAGAAAAATCAGTTCTTGTTCTCTTCTACACCGGTGTTTCTGCTGAGCCATCAGCCCCTTGGGTTTCTGCTCCCAGAGAGCTGCTGGGACAGGGGAAGGCGGCGTGTCTCAGCCTCCACACGCTGCAACATACGGTGTGTGGGACATCATCAAAACACATGGGAAGCGACTGAAATTTCCAACACCTGTCTTCTGTTGTGTGGCCTTGTCATTTCAGTTATGGTATTTTTGTCAATGATAATTTTTTGAAGAAAATATGTGAATTAAATCAGATAGTTATTTATGAAAGAAAACTAGAAAAAACCACAGATTTTGCTATTGGTTACAATAATAAATCTGCTACTTTCTGTCCTCATGCAAGTGGATTACAAGAAGGTTTGAAACAAGGACCTTTCGTTAGCTCTCAGTGCGGCTCTCTCTTGACTGAGTTACTGGGATAGTGGGAGAAGTAACAAAAGCAATTCCTCAGTGTTTTTGCCAAAAACAGAGTTATTTTTCAAGTAGCATTTGAATGTGCATTGGATTTCCTTGAATCTCTTCCTGTTTTGAGGAGTACCTGATTAGAGCTGTGGTTTTAGGCAGGATAGTCAAATATATGGATCCGACACATTGTCTTAAAGGCTGGACTGGGTGAGTCTTTTTTCTTTTGTGTTAGGACTGTGTTTCATGTCTGATATTGCAGAAATACCCTTGTGCGATCTATGTTAATTCATTTATAAAGCAAAATAAATAATTTGTCACCCTTACAGGTTGGATGGTTTGTGGCCAGGTTCAATAATAAAACGTTAGAACTGAACAAAAACATGAATAGCAGTGAGTGTTCCTCATCTTATAGTTCACTGCACCTTCCTCAGGGCCATATATTTTGTAGAACATCCTTTTTCTCTACTGCTGCTTAGCAGAAATGTGTGGCGAAGAGATTGATTGACTCAAGCTCTGAAACATTGCAACCTGCGATGCTTGGGAGGTCTGGGATGCCTGTCAGACAGCCGATACTGGTACACATCTCTGAACGGGGCTTGTTAGAGGCCTGGCTGTCTGGCCAGCTGTGGAGGTACCTGCTAGTCTTGAACGTGATAACCTTTGAGTGTTCATGGATGTGGCCAGACAGATTGCTGTTATGGGCATGTGGAAATTAGTATCTGTTTTCAGGCATCTCGGACTTTGTATAGTAATGCGGAGCACATTTACATCATACTCTGCCATAACTCACAGAAACGCAGAACCAGGTTTCTTGTGATATATATAAAAATATATATGTGTGTGTGTGTGTCCTGATTATGTTCTTCTCATTTGAGGACGGATGAAACTCGACTAGTTTTTGCTGTCAGAGGAGCCTGGAAGCCTTTTGCCAGACATCTGCTTGGCCGTAGCTGCCCTGGCCACGCGGAAAGTTCAGTCTGAGAGTGGGTGCAAAGTGCTGCTTTGGCTGTGCCTGGCAGGGAGCGGTGTGCCAGCTGTGCCACATCTGGGGAGGGACCCCTGCCTCGGTGGATGCCTGGGCTGCTGTTCCTGTGGCTTTCCAGCTGCCTGGAGCTGCTGGAGCTGTGCACAGCAGCTGGGGTGGGACTGGTGATGGAAGTCTCTGAAGTCTTGTTAGGTCTTCAGCTAGAGCCTTTGCAAATTCCGTGGTGTGCGTTAGGAGTAAATAATGTCACGCAAGAGAGGTTTAGTGCCGACGGTGGAGTTAAGCCTGGGAACAATTTTGTTAGGAGAGGAATGGGAGTGAAAACTTCCCAGCGCCATTGTAATGCTTCGCTTTCACTACAGACAGATTTAAGTGGGGTTTGAGATTTGAAAAATCTCTTAGGAATTTAACTGTGGTGTGGGGTTTTGTTTGGTTTTGGTTTGTTTTTTTTAATATTGCCTCAAATTTTCCTCTCCGCTGATGTGATGAGAAC
>NW_010146079.1:0-4759 GCF_000699245.1 Pterocles gutturalis
AAAAAAAAAAAAAAACAAAATGGGAAATTACTTTTAAGTGGTCACTCTTTGGACTGGAGAAGACTGTGATTGCAGAATTTCAACTCTTTGTACTGGGACTTCTGTGTTCTTTGGATATAAAAGGGGTCATATGTCACTCGCCCTAATTAGCAACTATTAGCCTTGACAGCATAATGTGCTGTTGTTTTTCTCTCTGTCCATACAGAAAATGTTACCAAATAGAGGTCACTGCTTCCGAGTTCTGGTTTTAGCGGCAGAGGTGTCTGGACACTGCCTAGCTCCCCAGCTGGAGACAGCAATAAATAAGGTGCTGAACAGCTCATCAAATGACTCGCTCTAAAAATAGACTCGCAGCAGCATCTCTGATGATCCTGCCTCTCTGTGCAACATTCACAGCCCTACAAACAGGGGATTGTAGTAGAAAAGCTGCAGATGGTATGGGGACATCAGAAAGTGCTACAGCAATAACAGCTCGGTGGGGACAGTGCAAGAGCCTTTCTGAGGATGCTCTTTTCCAGCAGCCTGTCCCTGTGCCGGCTTTTCAGCCGGTCCAAGGCATGCACCTGGGCAGGGGCTTATGGGTCATCAATTACCAGGTTATCTGGGTAAGGTCACAAAGCCACCAGAGGAAGGTGGGGACAGCTGGCTCGTGGATCAGATGGTCTGAAGAGCACTGTGCTTTTTTCTGGTCGCTCTGTTTACGTGGTCAAGGGACGTTTCCTGCCCAGTGGTGCAGAACCTTGTGGTTTTCACACTCAGCTTGTGAAATATCTCATGGAGGATGGAGACGGAAACAACACTGCTTCCAGTGCTTTAGTGCTTCTGCCTGGTACTGGCAATAGCAGCTCTTTGAGAGCTGCTTTATCTCTCTAACCTTTTGCCCAGCACAGTAGAGTCAAAAGAAGATTTCCCTCCAGCCTGTAAGCTGCTGCTTTTAGGACAGTGGGGACAGAATACTAACACTATGTACTGTACAATAGAATGGGATTTTGAAAGCCTTTTGCATGGAGGAGAGAGAATAAAGCATGGAATTAGCATGTAGCTTTCCAGGTGCAAGAGATACTTGTTTTTATACTGTACGCAAATCGCTGTGCAATGTTTTGATTTGCACAAAGGAGAAAAAATATCCAGAATCCAGCTCGAGTGCTTCGGGTGCTTTGCAAGGCTGCGTGTGTTGCATTTGACAGCCCCGAGGAGCTCGTGTCCCTCCGTGTAATAGGTACGAGTCCAATGTAATCATGCTAATGCTGCTCCGAACCTCCAGTGAAATAATGATCATGTCACTTCCAATGATACAATGAAAACAAAAGCAAATATTACTCATTCCGTTCTTGGTTTTGCTTGTGACGAATGAACAGGGAATTAGCAGCTCTGGCGCGGGGGCCAGGGATAGTTAGAGCTTTTGTTGAGGGTTTAATTCACAGTTCCTCTCCCACATTAGTCATTTTATCTGCCTTGCTGGAATTACCCCATCAAAAACCACAGCTCTCCGGAGCCCTGCAAGCTGCTGCTCACGTGGGCCGTTTCCCTGCTGGCTGAGCTCTATCCTGTCACGTATCCATACCTCCAGGTATGCAGAGGTGCCGTTGGCTTTTTCAGCAGAGGCACACAAACCGCCACGTGTGATGTATTAAGTTCCTGTGTACCGGGGAGGTGGGAGGAGGGCTCTGGAGGCAGGGATGTCGTCTGATGGATTGGGTGCAGACATGCGACACAAAACCAGTGATGGAGCTCCTGAAAGCTGACTTTGTCATGGGATTGTTTTATGGCCTCAGGAAAGGCAGGTCCACCTTCTACCTGATCTTTCCATGTCTGTAAGGGAGATCAAGATATTTTCAGAGCTGTCCTGGACAAGTGTGAGGATTGCTTAGTTAATGCCGGCATCATACTTGTAAAACATGGGAGATGTTCTTTGAAAGTGTTTTGCAGGCACGGGCTCAGTAATCCATGTCCATGAGGACAGTCTGGGATGTCATGTCAGCTTTTTAAATGCACTAATCCTAGAAGGAATGAGATGCTCTGATGAACGCCTGAGAAGCCCAACGCATGGGGAGACTCGTGGTGCCTCCTGAAGGAGCTGCTGCAAACAGCCATAGCGGCTGTGAGCAAGAGAATCTGTAACCAGGCTGTCAAATGCCAGACACATCAGCTGTGTTTGGGGAGGTACAGACCCTATTTCATGCTGGGATTCTCTTACATTACATATACTTATTTTCTGCCTTGTTTTGAGCTGGGCAGCTCCCCAGCTGGGTATTCAACTTCTGCAATATCTGGCTTGGTTTTACACTACAGTTTTCTTTTTCCCTGGCATATTTTATTTGTTAATGTTTTCATGGATGCTCTCACCCTCCCTAGATATCTGCTGAAATTACATCCACCAGCCAAGCTGCGAGGGATGAGTGCTGTAGATGCATATCGGTGCTAGCAGCAGAAGCTTATCTTCCATACTCAGATCTGCTCTGAGTTTTTGTAAAGCTGTGGTCAGCAGTTAGCAGGGATTTTCCAGGCAATGTTGCCTTTCTGATTTTGTTCTGGTTTATAAATTCATGTTTGTTACTGAGTTTTGCGTAATAAAAGGATTGAGAGATGGATCTGAAATCTTGAAGAAAGATCTGATGTTGTTGGGCCCTTGTCTCATACTAACAGAAGTGAGCGTGCGATGGGATGGGATGATAGGACAGCTCAAACCAAGAGGGATTGCTGTACTCTGCAAGAAGTTATCTCCTTGGAACTCGCTGTTTCAAGATACTGCGGGGAACTTGCTCGAGACTCACAAAAGGACTCTCCGCTGTCTTTTTATTAACACCAAGACTTTGTGATTACATCACCTGGGATGGTTATTCCCTAATGACTTGCTCAGGGGGAGATTTGCACGTCTGTACCAGCCTGTACCAACCCTCACCAAAGCCAGATTAAGGGGTTGGATGGCCTCGGTCAGTGGTAGCCTGCTCCCTGCTGTACTTTTACAGGAAAGGTGACCTAGCTGAAGGGCTCTGAGAGCAACTGGTGGCATAAATATTCCTTCCAACAGCAGCAGGCACTGCCCAAGGAAATGGGAATGATTGTGTAGACTCAGAAATAAACTGAGCAGGTTGAGAATACTTAATATCCACACACACTGGTGCCATTTATCCTTCCTGGCTTGGATCAAGTTCTCAGCCCGTAGGCAGTTAAAACAGATGCTCTGAATTTGGGTAACATTCAGACCTTGAGTTGAAGCTAAAAATGGAATCTCATTGGCAAGGAAAGTAGGTCAGAAAGCTAAAGCCCCTGGTCCTGAAGTGATGAAAGACTTCTAATCAAGGGCTCTCTATTACCATTCATTAAAAGGAGCAGGGGAAGAAATGTTATTAGAGACCTTTGCAAAAGGGATTAGAGCGGGAGTGGGAGCACCTCCATCCTGCAGGGAGCCCGGGGCGGTTGGAACGTGTGTTGGTGTGAGGGATGGGGTGACGCGAATGTCGCTTCCCAAAGTCCTGCGGCTGGACTGGAGCCCCAGTGGGATGGGAATGGTTTTCATGGGAACATAAGCACCTTTATCTTCTGCTTCAGTCAGGAGTGCTGAGAGGAGAGCCTCTCTGCACAGCCCCTGTTGATACCTGTCACCCTGATCATCCTTTCCGCACTACGGCTCTCATCCACCTAACCCAGGCTCTGTAATTTCGTTGCCTCTGCACATTGTGGCTTGCACCGTATCTGAGACCTTCAGTCCATGACTTCTTTGCTCTTCATCATTTTCACGTGTGCCAACTGCTGGAAATCTTCCTTCATTGTAGCCAACAGGGATTGTTTAAAGCAAATGAGGAAGCCATACCAGTTAACGCACTGGTCCCAGTTCAGCACATAGTTTCAGCCCTTGCTTAATATTAAGCACCTAACTCTTGTTCTTGAAAAGATGATAGCGAGCTTGTTCAAATATCTTTTGAAGTGGTAGTAAGGTGAACGTTTGTTCTTTGCATTTTGCAAACCCAAGCTGAAACCCGTCATTACTGCTCTCCCTTCCCCTCAAACTGCTGCTGGAAATCCCATTTCTCTGAAGGGACGGTTGGTTGCATTTCAGCTCTGCCAGCAAAGGCGTGTTCAGAGATGGTGTCAGAGACCTCCTCTCTGCTCTCCCTTAACGGTGGACGTGGACCGTTTGCCTTGATCCTTGGCTTTCACTGTCACAGAAGCAGGTACCAGAAGGAGGGACTGAAATCCGGAGCATCCCGCATACCTCAGAAATGACGTGCAGGGTAATTGCCTCCTGCTTCAGGGAAACAGCAGTTCACTATGGCATACACATCTGGCTAAAGAAATACAGATGTTTTCTTTTTTAGGATATCTTAGTTTTCTCAATGGCCACTTAATAAAGCATTAACTAGTAAAGTGTAAATGTAAACTGTTGATTTAACAGTTATTCAGATGAAAAGAGGAATTGACTTCCATGTAGAATCAATACAAGAAAAGCAGAACTTCACTTTGCAGAAAATACCTCCTGTCTTAACCTCCACACCTCACTCTCTTTTGTTCCCTGTGATTATTCATTCAGCTGTTCTGAGGAAGCTCTCTTCCTTTGAGTTCTTGCAAAGCTGATGTATCTAGCAAACAGTGATCTCGGTTTTCTTTTGCTTCATGCATCACCAAGCAGCTATGCTGTCATCTAAGTTTTTGATCCTCAGATCTCAGTTTCAGTAGTGATAGATGTAGCAGAAAAAGCTTTCTTAGATTTTCTTTTTTTTTTTTTTTTTTTTTTTTTAACCTGCTTACTTAAAGCCGG
>NW_010146079.1:4790-52758 GCF_000699245.1 Pterocles gutturalis
GATCTGTCTCCAATTCACAGAGTTACTTTTGATCTGAAATTTATTGAGAAGACTTAGCAGGAAACACCAAAGATATTATCTGGAGTGTTACTTTTTCTGAGCAGAAGACAACTGTAAAGAAGAAACATTTCCATGAACTCCAGGACCAGTGGAGGTGGTGGTTTGACGCCATTCAGTCCCCCCCTTGCTGTGTATCTCCATATTGGGGTTTTTTTCCATGAAGGTGGAAGTATGATCGTATTTTCAAGGACTCCTTCTTCCTTGGTAATTGAAGCTTTTCACCCTGAACCTGATGGGAAGTCCCTACCCAGTCAATGTTCGATTTAATTTAAGTTCTAACGTGGGCACAAGGACTCTGATCCATTTGTGAGAATAGCCCTTGGGGTGGTGCGGGGTGGTCACCACCTGCGGCTTCTCTTTGGCCCTTAAACCATCCAGCCACTGCACGTGTGTGAGTTGGAATGAGGCACCTCGCTCTGATCTTTTGGTTCATTTATTGATTTTATTGCAATTAGCCTCGGCTGCACCGCTGCTCCCTGCACACGGGCACAGGGAGGTCTGGGGCCGGCTGTGATGCTCAGGGGTGTCTTGCCCAAGAGCTGTGGTTATAACACGCTTACAGGAGCTACTGTGCACGCAGTTACCCCTTAGTTTATGGTTCAGCATTGGTATCATTTTGCTAGCGTGTCAGTCATTCTAACTTGTCTGTAGCTGAACAGAGCTGCACTTTATCCGATACAGGGCACACACCAACTGAGATAATGCCAGTCGCAGCCTCCCACGGCTGAGCGAGCCCTTCGGCTGGGGTTTGCTCATTGTCACCCAAAGCAGTAGTTTTAACCTGCCTGTTTTCTACAGCCATCAAGCATCCAAAACACTCAGGAAATATTAGGAAAAAGTCCTAAGTATTATTGTCCATCTGGCAGGTTAGCAACCAAGTGCTTCTCAGTGACACAGGCTTTTATAAAGGGCTTGTTTTATTGGGAAATAAAATGTCCCAGATTAAGGCATTATTTATTTTCTGGCTGCGTACACTAAAGGCCTTTTAAATTATTTAATTCATTATTAATTCAAGAAAAATCCTCATATTACTCAGAGTGAAAACCTTATACCATTACCTGAGAGCAGAATCCATTTTTTTTCTGCACCTTAAAGCTCTCTGTAAGAGAAATCTTTTCAGAAAAACATTCAGGCTGGAGAGGGCAGTCAGTGCTTTGAGCAATTAGACTTTTCACCTAATAGCAGGGTTGAAGGCTCCCTGCCCTGTCTTAAATTCTTAACTGTGGTGTCAGCTTATAGGAAATGCTGGGGTTTTGCTTTCATTTTATCCTCAGCTGTTTCTTTTCTGTCTTTTTAAGCAGCTTGAGTGTCCATGCTGAGCCATGTCACATTCCAAATGATACACATACTGTGCATTTTAATGAGCTGCTAACACTGATTATACAAAAAGCGATCTCAGAAATATTTACTGAATAATGATTAAAAAAAAGCCTATGGGGAATTAATTAGCTTTTTAAGAACTGGCTTTTTGAAAGCCTCAGCTTCTGGAAGAGCTGAACTTGGAAGCGGTTTCAAAGGAGTTGAAGAAGTGAGCAGAAGAAAAAGGAGTTGCAGTGGACTGTTGCACATCCCAGGCAGCTCTGTGCTGGACAGAAGATGCACTGGGAGCTGTATGGTAATTAATTCACACTCCAGAAGCTGTCAGGATGCCATGCAATGCCTGGATGTCTGCGAGGTTTCTGAAGGCAGCAGAGGTTCTGTTCCTCTCTTTCCCAGCATGCGAGCTCCGGTGCTGAGGGACCGGAGGGAGGATGGGAGGAGTGTGGTGGTGGTGCAGGCTGCCTCAGCCTGTATTCTCAGCAAGAATCAGAGTGTGTTGAGACGTGTGGATCTGTATTTCGGTGCTCGCCTGTGCAGCAGGCTGTAGTGCTGGAGCGTGTCCTCTCAGCCTCGCCTCACCTGGCTCCCGCTGGCTGCGCATCCCTGGGCTCGCCTGGCTGCTGAGCAAACCCCGAACGGCCCCAGGGCTGGATTTACAGAGTTAATTGGGCTGATAAAAGGGATCGCTGAAGCACTGGTGCAGCCCTAATGCCGTCTGCATCTTTACACACCTAAATAATTTTGTAAATCTGGCCATAGACGCTATACGTGACTCTGAAACCCACGGATTCTGGATCACGCCAGGCAGCCTAGCCGGGGGAGTGGGCTTGCGCTGCAGCACAGGCGCAGTCTGAGCCTTACACACCGTGAAAAACGGGGAGCTTGGATCCAGAACCTGTGCCTGGCTCTGCTCCCCAAGGCTGGGGTGTTTCTCTGCAATGCAGAAGATGCTGGTTCGGCGTGGGTGTGCTTTGTTCTACCTTGGTTTAGATACTTAATGATTTCTTCTCCACCCCCACCTCCCTTTTTAATGGTCTTTTAAAAATAAATATTAATGCCTTGTCTTTGAGCAGGTGCAACCCTGTACTCCAGAAAGACTGTATTATGGTTGCAGAACCATTATCGTATCCCCATCAATCATCCTCTCATTTGCTCCTGGGATGTAAGGAGCACCTGTGGCTAGTTAGCGATAGACTTTATTACGAGCTGGATGACTTCAGTGTTCCTTGCTGGTGACTGTGATCCTTCTGCTTTCTTTTCTATGAATACATTTTGATTTTTTTGAAAGCTTCAAAAACACTTTCCCCCCCTCATTTCATAACTCTGTATGGAGCAGGAGATAAAAATAAATAATAAAACACCAAGAAATGCAGGTGCCCCTCTGCAAACCTCCTTGGTGCAGGGGCAGCAAAAGGCTGTCCCAGAAGACAGGGAAAACAAACACTTTTTCTTCTGCTACCTACTCTTTTATCTTCTTTTATCTCTTTTATCTTCTTTTAATAGTGCCATGTTAAAAAAAAAAAAAAAGGTGAGCTTTGAACACCACACTGCAATACAAAATTTATTCTGTTAAGTGTATGACAGACAAATCAGAGAATCTTTATTTCCTTTCTTATATAGTTTTTTTTTCAAATGGGAGACCAATGCTATGAATCTGCTCCGAATGTTCCCTTGACTTTATTCCACTTTCTTTGCAAGCAGCCACCATGAAGGCACAACAGTGCCTTTAGACTTTCTGGGAGGATTTTCTCTGGGTGAGCTGCAGGTCTCCCGGATTCCTGCGTTACGGACGCACAGACCCGTCCGTCACTCTGTCACACACGTGTGGATGTGGCTGTTGCAGGTTCCAAAGCAGCTTATGGATGAGCCTAAACCTGCAGCAGCAAACAGCTGTTTTCAGCTCAGGCTCTGAATCCATCTTTATCTGTATTTTAGAATATATTTCCCATTTGTTCTGTTAAGCATGTGTTAATATTAATAACACACAGATAATTTTTCTGAGTAAGAAATCAAATTCACCTACATGCTGCCAGATCTACGCCTCCAGGGAAGCGTTCTGAGTCTAGAGCTGGTTGAATAATTCTATTCTGTTTCGGACTTCTCTTTCTTCAAAGACAGACTAAAGGAGCATGCTCACAAATACCAGTTTGTCTTGAAATGTTTTGAATTTTTGTTAGGAAAAAAAAATGCATAAACTTTTAAGTGAAAGCAGCAAAAGCTGATCGAAAGCATAGGCTTGTTTGTGCATAGTTCAATTTCCCTTGTCTGTATTTGATTAAAAATACTGCAGATTTAACTTGATTTTTATTCTAAATAGAAAGAAAAACAAGAAGAAAAATAGCCCTGCGTGAAACTCCCTGTTATTTTCTTCACCAGTGGAGTATTTTATCATTCTGAGCAAAAATTAACTGGAGTTGTCGAAGTTTGCCAGTGATTGATAGTGTCACCTTAAATGTTACTAGTCAAAACTTGTTTTCTCCTTTTCCACTCCCCCAGAACTCAGGTAGGCAGTTTGCCAACATGTAAAATTCCCTTTTGTGCGGTTTGAGAAGCCAGTGGCGCTAGTCGCGTTGGCACTCCAGACATCACATCGCGTTAGGAAACGGGGAGAAGTTTCCCAGCCCAGCAGCGCAAAGCAAGCCGCCCGCCCCGCTGCGAGGGGAAAGGGGACCCGTGGGACATAGGCTTGCGTGGCTCTGCCGAGGGCTGCGGCAGCGGGAAGGGCTGGTGAGGTACGGAGCGGAGCAGGGGAGCAGCTCTCCCGTGCTCATCCCCTCCGGGGATGCTGCAGAGTGCTGCCCAGCACCTAGGGATGCAGGGCGTGTTTTCCTGGAGCTGCAGGAAAGCTCTGGTCAGTGGTGGAACCGGAGTGGTGTTGTCCCTCCAGTGATCTGGGGGGGCTTTGGGATGTGTGATCCTGAGATCTGAACCCCCCCCAGCCTGGGGCTGCCTCCAGGGAGCCTTGCGGGAGTCTGTCCATCCCACCCGACTGGACCGGGCTGGGTAGCAGCTCCTGGCTCCTCTGCTCGCTTGTCCGGTCAGTTGTACAGACATCTCTCCTCCCTGTCATGTGTCACACATGACCAACTGCGTGTATGTGTGTGTGCTTTACATACAGTCTGAAATGTCTTATCTGGTTTAGCTTCCATCTCCAGAATCGTGTTCTAATGTATTTGCTGCAAGATTATATAACGTGCACGATACTCCCCTTCTCTTGCAATGCTCAGAAAGTTGATTTTGAACTTTTGGCCTTTTAAATATGTTTTTCCCAGATGAGAAAGCAGACAGCTTGTGGTGAAAATTGACTTGCTAATAAAAATAATTAGTACACAAAGGGACAATCACCAAAATCAAACCCTGCTTTGTTTCCCTAAGTGTGTTTAAGTATTGCATGAATAGAAACAGATTGTAAGAATAAATCATTTCTGGTCTGCACTTTGGGATGGAGCTGAAAGATGGTTCTTGTCTCTGTGGATACCTTGGGTCTATTTCCTTATATTTTATGCATTTGAGCAGCCAGATCTTTATGCGCATTCATAAGTATTTCAGGAAAAACAAAAGACTGGGCTGTCTGGTCCATTTTCTGGCATCACTGCTACACAGTGAAATTACCATTTTGCAGTTTCCACCAGTAAATCTTTTGTCTAGTCCTAAATCGTCTGTCTAGCCCTTCCCATCATAGCTTGCAGAGTTGGTAAATTCACAGCTTCCCTGTCAGCAGATACTATTTTCTAATTTCCTTTCTGCCTTAGAAGATTTTTCCCCATTATTTGCACAATCTGAGATTCAAACCATCATCTGTTACTTCATTCCCACGTCTGCTGTGAAGAAGCCTCTTCCCTTTCCAGATTAGCACAGGTACTTAAGGCACACTGTGTCACCTCAGCCTTTATTTTCTCTAAGATATTACAGGGAGATGCCTGGAGAAAAGTGAGAATTTCTGTACTTGCTCCTTGTGATATCTTTTTCTTCCTGTTGCTACATATGCACCTTGAAAAGCTGAGCTGTGGATACGACACTTCGAACACAGAGTCTGAGTTGATGCCTTCATAAAAACATTCTGCTATAAATTTGTTCTCTTGCAGCTACTGATTCACCATCCTTCCTCCAGGTACAAGCCACCGCAGATAACATTATTTTAATTTATCTGTGGGGGTGATGCGCAGCAGGCTCATTTCCCTGGGTGATTTTGGAATAAACACGCAAACAAACCCGAGCCCAAACAAACCGTAAAAACCCAAAAACAAACAACCGGGAGCCCAGACCTGCAGCACACATTTTCAATCTTGTCTTTCCCGTAGAAAAAAGGAGAGATGTCAGAACTCAAATGTCTGGCAGTATGTTCTGCACAAGGAGCGCAGCGTGCCGTTTGGGTCTGTCAGCGCTTTCTGTTGTGGCTGGCGAGGAGGCTGCTGTACCTCTTCCCTGCAGATCGGTGCGACAGCTGTAGGAGCCGCACAAAGAGACGTAATTTCCAAAGAGTTCTTACAGACTGGCCAGGGAATCGGGTAGGGAACACTGCAGGCCAGGGGTTTGTTTCTCTGGATGGTTTTTTGGTTGATCTTGCATCCATGGGAAACAAACCAGATTTTGAACTCATCCTGATTTAAGAAAATCTGTGGCTGACCTTTAAGCTGCCTATGTTCAGTACACGGATTGCCTTTGACTTCTGCACGTTTTAAGCTGTGCTTTGCTCCTTTTGTATTCCCGGGGCAGTTAAGCCCCTGCAAATCTAAACCAGCAGCAGTGGGAGTTTTCAGCCCTCTTCTATCCACTGCTGGATCTAAAATATCTTCTAAAAATATCTCACACTTGAACATTTCTGAGGGGTACAAACCTTTGCTTTCTTTGAGGAAGACAGGCAAGAGGAGGAAGACATCCAGCCTGCTGAGCTGCTTACGTTCAGCACAGCTGTAGCGTGGGAAATGTGGTTTTTAGTTTGACTTTGAATCCGGTGAAGGAAACCGAAAAGCCACGCAGTTAAAGCTGTGCAATGGACGTGGGGCTGTGCAACGTGGCTGGGTGGAGGAGTGGGGATGATAAGCATAACAAGGAGTAAATCTGGGGATAAATCTGAACGGAACAGTGTCTAAGTTTTGCGTTTGTTTGCTGTACACTGCTGCAAATCCTTTCACCACAGTGAAAACAAACTGAAATTCCTTGAACCCATAGTGCCTTTGGTTTTGCCTTGGAGGAACTTCAGGTGTGATGCTCTTTGCAGTGACACCGTGTCCAGAATGGATTTTCATAATCATTATTTCCACTTTTGATTAAGCGTTCATATGATTCAGTAGATGACATTAGTAATACCAAAATGCCATTTAATACAATATTTAAGATCAGAATTTCCTATTGGAAATCAATGAGAACATCTTCCTTAAAAAAATCAATTACCTGACTGTCCCTTCCTATATAAGAAGCGTCTATATTTACCAATGCTGATATCAGATGCTGTGGGGATCTGTCTCTTTATGGCCTATGCAGAATTCTGTGATGCTCCTCTCAGAGGCAACCAGTTAGCTGTTGGGAGTGGGTGACTTTTAGTCTGCACCAGTACGGCTTCGATTGCAAACAGAAGCCTGGAGGTGAAAGGCTCGATCGCCCGTTCACAGCCCCTCCTGGGGATTCCTCTGTCATGAGACTTGCACCAGACCCTCTGTTAACTAGGGAGGGTTGTTCCTGCTCCAGTCCTACACGGCTCAAGGTGACTGAGCAATTCCCCGCTGGAGCAGGTCTGTTCAGAATAGAACTTCTCCGTTAGCCGGAGCTGGGTCAGGGAGAGAGCCCGGATTCTATTCCTGGTCCTGCCGTGACTTACCCTGCTGGAAATGGCACCTCCGTTTCCCCTGGACGAGTTTAGAGACAGAGCTCGTGTCAAGGGACCAATGCCATTGAATGCGAAGGTCTGTGCGCGTATCTCTGTGTTCTGTAATAAACCGTACACATGGCGTGTGATACGTAACACTGGCGCTTCCAAATTGCAGAGGGATTAGGGCTTTGTTTGATGAGTTTCAAATTTTGTGTTTATCTTGAAGTTTTTATACATACATATATATATATATATATGTATCTCCTGTATCTGGTTTAGCCTGGGTGTAATCAGTGAAAAATTGCAGGGTAACCTCATCATCTGTAAGCATTCTAGTGGGAAAATATGCAGCACCAGCAGGAAGTTAAAAAAAAAATCCTTTCATCAGTGCTTTCTTCCTCGTTAAATGAGGAGTTTGCTCATAAGTATTCGCCAAAAAAAAAAGGGAGAAATAGGTAAAAGTTAATACTATCCAATTAAGTTCCCTTGAATTTCCCCAGAAGGTTCACCTTCGCTTAATTCAACATCCCCTCAGCTCTCCCCAGCCATCTGTTTGGCTGCGATGCAAAACAAATGTGTACAGTCAGAGGGATTGATCATGCGAGCCTTGAGGTGACAGAAGCTCAGAGGATGCAGGTTTGCTCACTGACCCGCGGGGCACTTGTTTCCTCGAGAAGTCCTTCGCCAAGGAGCAGAAAGCTGTTACCAGCCATCCCGGGCTAACCCCGGGAACCTGTTGAAGGGTGAGCCTGGCAGCAGCCTCCTACACGTGGGGAGTTGCGGGGAAACTGACCTCAATGCCCAGCTGGGGGGCAGTTTGCCAACATGTAAAATTCACCCCTAAAGGAGTATAGACTATCTTTTTTTTAAACGCACAAGACTACTTCTACTGAAATAGTCCGTGTACGCACATCCATGACGTGACATTTTTCCATAAGCAGAGCACAATTAACCACAGGTAGAAATTAGAGGAAGGTTTTTACAACGGTTCTGGAGATACCATGGAATAGTTTATATTTTAAAGGCAGAACCCTTCAGTTCTGAAGTATTTCACTGCATGTAGAATATTAACTTGGGAGCAGGCGTCATGGAGGAGCGATGTGGCATGTGTTGTCTTTTGCTTAACTGCAGCCAACAGTTCTACCTCTCCAAGTTAGAAGTGCCATTTAAATCCGAGGGTATTTTGTATACGTGTGTATATATGGCTGCTAATTTAATTTATATATGCAGCGGGGGTTGAGTAAGAGGTGAAGAGATTAATTGCGCCTTCTTATTGGAAAAGTTGATTGCCTTTCCTTGCCTGCTCTCGTTCCCTGATGGATGAATGTTCCCGTGAATGCGGAGGATTCTGCCTCCTTCACGGAGGATTACCCAGGCTGCTCCTGCGAGTTCTGATGCAAGCTCAGATAGGTTTAACAGCAGCTTTCCAAAGCAGGGAGATAACCAGCAGAGAGTGGCCCAGACTCTCCTGAGAGATTTCCCCGAACAAAGATGTGGGCACACCAGAAGGGTTGGCTGGAGAAGGTGTCACCTCCCTGGAATGGTGTTTAAAACCTGGGAGAAAGGCTAACGGCTCGAAGGAGTCAGAGACGTGGAGATTTTGACTTGTGTCCCTGGTACCCTTGAAAACAATGACAAATCTCATGTTTTGTCGCTGTAATAAGTAAAAATAAACAGAGACCCCAAGTTCCAAGAATAGAGGAAGCTCTATCAAGCGCTTGAAGAGAAAAGCACTGATCTGGCACTGCTGAAGTGAGGGGGATTTCACGGTTGACTTTGAGGGAAGGAAAAACAAGTCTTTGAACTAGATTACTTCTAATTTTCATAGTACTGTGAAAAATATCTCCAGCTCACATGAAAATAAGTTAGTATTATCTCCACTCGCAGGGAACTGAAGCCTTTCCAAGAGTTGGTGATGGAGCTGGGAACCGAGATGTCTCTAACCTCAGACCCATGAAAGGACCCCCCCATTGCTGAGTCAAAGGGACGTTTTGTTGCATTTTCCAGAGATGATGATACGTACGATGAGCCTGAACCTCCTTTTCCAACTTCTTTCAGATGGTGTAGGTTAAAAACTTGGAAGTAGGTTACAGAGGACTCGAGTGCTGAAGAGCAAACGTTCCTCTGGTGGCTCGCCTGGTGGCCTAGTTCTTGGGCAGCAAAGTCAGAGGAGACGGAACGTTTCACATCGCACTAAACAAACGCTGGAGGCACTTTGAGGAGATGTCCGGGGAGATATGCAAAGAAAAGTGAGAAGCTGCTCTTAGCTCTTTGGGAACTGCGAGTTCTGAGCTGCTGAGCGGGTTCCCTGGAGGAGAGGAGCTGGGGGCAGCGGGTCAGGACACAGGGACAGCGACGGCTCGCTGCGGGTCTGGCGCAAGGCAAGGCTTTCGGGAGACCAGCCGAGTGCACTTGAAACGTCCTCAAGTGCCTTTTCTCCATCACCTACTCTGAAATGTGGTATTGCTGGTGACCCTGGGGTAGCCTGGTGCTTTAAGTTCTTGATGTGTTTTGATGAATATTTGATTGGAAATCGCGTTTAATTCTCAATTGAATGAAAAGGAAAAAAAAAACCCCTCAGCCCTTAAATGCCATCTCTGGTCACCAGAAAAATTATTTCAAGTGTTTGTTTTTTTTTTAAGGTGTAAAGGCTGACTGTCCTTGAAATGCCCTTTCGTGGGTTGCTCAGCTCTGTTAGGTTACTCACAACCACAGACGCCTACTTTGTATAGGGAGAGAGAAAGAATACATGAGCTTGTATTTAAAGGTTTTATGGGCATGAAACAATTTTGCTGGTTAAAAGCTAAACTTTATAGTGTTTCTATTTTTAATTAAATATTAATTGCAGAAGATGGCTCTGGAAATGACTGCTCAGATCATTTAATCCATATAGATGACCTTTACGTTGAATTTATTCTCTCATGCTTACCCTGCCCTTCAACCCCATCTGGGGACTGACCTCTCCTGGCAGGCTGTTCCGCTCGTAATTAGACGCCTGGCTTACACTCCTCTTTAATGTTTATTAATGTTCCTTTGCTGAGAACACTTTAGGATGGAGCGCTGATGATTACGGTGCTATAAAGTTTCCCTGACAGTTCTTTACGTACAAACAGCCCAGTTATTCTTATATGGCTTTTGAGAGTCAGATGGACCTCAAAGGGCCAAGAAAAGGTGGAACAGTTTCTCCTGCAGTTGAAAAGCAAACCCACCTCGCCTGCTCTTGTAGTGGAACATAAGCATTATTTGAAAAATGTTTTCTTTTTCGTCTCCCAGCCATCTTAATTCATTTCTTTTGATGCTGATAAGCAGCTTTGTGCAGCATGACATTTCCTACCATGATTCTGAGTTGCTAGAGGATTCTGGTATAAAGATGAACCATCAGCCAACACGAAAATGTGCATCTTGTGCTGAAAGTCTTCAAAGGATTAGGTTCATTTGCAAAATACTGCTTTCTACTAAGAGATGCTTCTGCCTCTTCTGTTAATGCACAATGTCACAAGCACTACTTTGGCTGAGGATTGTGATGTTAATTAAAAGGGAAAGCTAAGGGGGGCGAGGCAGGTGTTAACCGAGCCATTCTAGCTGCTTGTCTGTAGGACACTGGAGAGTAGAGCCTTGCACCAAGGGCTGGGTTTGGCTCTGCGCTTTAAATTACTCGAGTTGCTTTGGCACAGCACACTTCTAGACCTCTACTGATCTGCTGCTGCCATCTGGCCTTTGGTGAAAACAAAAAACCCCCCAAACAGTGACTTCAAAGGACCAGGAGACTTAGTGACGGGGGCTTAGAACCTCTCTGGCTGCTGGAGTGAGGGTCTCCTGGAGAGGGGTCTCATCTTCAGTGCTTGGTTTGGGCTCATGGCCCCTGCCCGTGATTGAGGAGCATCTCTGTTCGGATGGTCTCCGTAGACCCTGTGCCATGCCACTGCTTGGCTTGTCTGGGTAGCAGGAGTTGCTTGTGCAGCCAAAGATCGCGATGGTTCTGGTGCTGGCTGCGGCTGGTGGCGTTACGGAGAGCAGAGGGCACGCAAAGCAAGAGGAAGATTTTAAAGGTGTTCTTGGAAAGTCTGTTCTTCCCCTCTGGGGTGACAGTAACCACCTTCTACGTTCAGGATAACTTCACTGCAGCTGAGGTCTATCAGTATGTTGCGTCACTTTGGGGATTTGACACATGGATCAAGTCCCTTAAGCCTGCTCCCGAGGATTTGGAGATTTTTGTAAAGCTCAAATGCACAAAGCAGCCTCTGAGCTGTGGCTGCTTGATGGATCAATGAAACTGCATTTAACTTCTCGAGCAAAATCTGCCATGTTCCTTCTCTCGCATCCTCTCCTGGAATTTCTGTTTAATATTTAATAATACTGTTATCGCTCTTGCTGTTGTTTTCAAACAACTGTCTCCTTAAAGCTGGCAAAAATCCCTAAGAAAAAAAAGCAGCGAGCTGTTTAAGCACATTTCCTAGGCCTCTCCCTATCTCTGCCCTCCAGTTATAGCAAGTCTATTATAATTCAAATCTAAACATAAACCAGCCAAAACTCTTCAGCTGGAAAGTTAGAAATTTCTATGCTAATGAGCCCAGCAGAAGGGCTGCGCAAGCAGCTGATTCAAAGTGACCCAGTAATTCTCCCCATCTCTTAGATTTACAGCCCTGTTAACGTCTGCTCCAAAATATCGTCTGGTGCTCGAGTGGTGTACGAGTTTGCTTCCCCCCACATCGCTGTTCTTGCTTTAAACAAAATCCAAAGGAATGCCACGGCATGTGTGCATTGGCTGGTCCCCCCGGGCTGTCCCCGCGGGTTTCCCAGGCAGGTACAGCGGCGCCAGGAGCACCCAGCCCAGCAGCTCGTTGAGTGTTGTGAGCACAGGAATGGCACTGGAAGATTTGCGTGTTACTGATTTACCTTTTCTGTGTACAAAAACTGTATTGAGCGGGTACTGAGTACTTTTGCACCCCAAAATTTAGAGACCTAAAAATCCATCTTATGTGGAAGAGTAAATACACACCCATCAGCTCCCCTGGGAAACAGCTCACTGGGTCTCCCACATCAGTGCCTTTGGCCAAAATATTTGACAGGTGCCAGTTCCCATCTGAAGTGATGTCCATCTCGGTTCTGCTTCCTGCAGATGATAGCACTGCCTGGCGTGGGGTCAGAAACACCGTTCTGAGACACAGAGGACAGAAGCGTAGCGTGAGAGCAGCTGTGTGCCGTGCCCTCTGTGCTCTCCAGCTAATGGGAAATCTTTGCTTTCCTACGTGCAGGTCTTAACCAGCTTACAGAATTACATCGATGACTTTATGAATGGATATGAAAAGTAAATTTGATTATTTCTCAGCCATGCACTGCTGTCTGTAATTGCATAGATTTGGACTTTAATTGGTTGGGTTACCTCCTCAGTTCAGAGTTGGACAAGACAGGAACATTCACATAAAATACTAAACGTCCCCTCCTCATCCAACCCAACCCACAGCTCTGGGTCCTGGTACTCCAGGCTCTTGAAAGGTATTTGAGGTTGGAGTTAGATCCTGGATCTAGACATTGCAATCAGGTCCCATTTATTTCATCTGTTTGTGTCTGGATTTGTTCAGTTCCTGTGGCCTCGGTGTGTTTGTATGCAAACTGGTTTTGTACAGCAGGAAAAAAGTTATTGGAAATGTGTTTGACTGAAATGCATAGTGCAATTTGCACACTTACTCCTACACCTGTAACAATTTGCACAGGCATATGAATTTTGAACCACGGGTGCTTCATAAACAGATCCTAAAGACCAATGAGTGCGTCGTACAAATCGAATTTTAAAATTAATTTTCCAGTGCCTAGAGAAAAAGATTGCAGGAAGCTAAAAAAAGATCTGAATCTGATGCTGAATATGAATATACTAGCAAGTCACACTTCAATAGTCTTCATATCTTAAGAACCAGTATCTGGAAAAAATGCTCAGCGGGCTCTGTTTTAACCCCTGTCTGCAAGCCTGATGTTCCACCTGCATGCGTGTCAACCACTTAAGTACTCACGCTATTCAGTTTTGCCTTAAAGCTGAATAGTATTCCTTGTGCAGAGCAATGCTGGGCTGCTTGACTGAGTACTTCCAACCATCTAAATCTTGGGGTAATTATTTTAATAAATATGAATTGTGGGACTCCTGCCTAGATGTGTAATAGAAATCTAATCTATAATACAGATGGAAAGCAGTGCAGCTGCACTGTGTTAATTAAGTATACACCAAACATATGGCAATACACCTCCAGACCAACAGGCACGGAACTCTCCTGGATGCAATTAGTTCTTGTGCATGCATAAAGAATCAGTCATGGGCTCAAAAACGCGTAAGTCATAACCTCTGACTGGTGAGATGACTGGTACTGAACTACTTCACTTACATTGCAGGAATGTTTATCTAGTCATTGGAATGCTGCTGAGGTTTGGGTGTTCAAAAGAAAGAAAAAAAAAAACCTTATTTTCTTCTATTTCTGATCTTTGCTCCACAATTCCCACACTAGGGCTTTGCCTCTAAGGAACCAGAGGAGGTTAGGGAAATACAGCCCCAGAGGGAGCGAGCTTCCGTTGCCCTGCACCTTGTGCTGTTATTTAAAGTAGAAGAAAAATTGATGTAAAAGTATTGCTTTCTGATATAGTCTCACATTCTTGATGTGAATTCGCATCGAGGTGCATAAGGCTCACAACAGCAAAGTGTTGACCCAGTCAGTAAATAACACAGCCACAAAACAGCAGCTACTAGGGCAGGTAGTGTTGCATCACTGAGTGCTCTGTGCAGGAGCAGCCTGGGGTGCCCTGGCCCTGCTGTGATGGACACGGTGCAAAATCGTGTGTGAGGAAAAGCTGCCTCTGCTGATGTAGGTGACAAATCACCCTGACTTTGATGGCACCTGGATTTCCCTCCTAACAAAGCTATAAACACTGCTGCAGAGTTTACGATCGCAGTACAAGGCAGAAGGCGACAGGTGAATAGAAGAGAAGCAGCAAGGACCAACCCCAGGACAGCTTTGGTTAAAAGATGCCTTAGGTGGTCCAAGGCAGTTTCCCACAAATGGCTTTTTTCACAATTGCCAGTAAAATCCTGCTGGCCTGTTCCAGGGTGTGCAGCAGCAATGGGCAGTGTGCTCTCCTCCAGCTAATAACTATTCTAAAGTTTCCAAGCTTCAGATTTGTTTCATCTCACTTGTTTTGGAGAATGGGGAAACTTCACTTCTCTTTGGGTTGTAAGCGGGAGGGTTTTGTTATTTTTCAAGTCACGCATCAGACTGGCTGACTTTCATTTGCACAAATCTGGGAGAATATTGGTCGTTTCCAAGTAAAGCAACCGTGTGCATCTCTTCATTGATTCAGGGGGAAAAAAAAATCCAAAAAACCATAAACCCCTACAGTTTTCTCAATGGAAGTTCATTGTCCCTTGCAATCATTATGGGTTTGCTCCTGCCTTTAGCAGCCGTGCAGTGCAGCCCTTCTTTCCAACACTCCCTCTTGCCGGAGTCGGCTGCAGAATCTGACTCCAAAAAGGGGGAGTTTGGGAAGAGGAAAGTTAATCTAATTGCAGTCAGTCTGACCAGTGTCCACTTGGAGATACAGAGTGAGATTCAGGTCAGCTGCATAAGACACAACCAGGTTCAGCTCTGCCTTGTTCTTCTTCCAGTGAAGACAGATATCGCCCCTTGGAGCAGCCGCTGAACACTGGCTGTTCTTATTCCCAGCCCGATGCAGCAGCCTATAATTACTTTTCACACCTTGGCTATGTTTAACTCCCCTCTGTCTCATCTGTTAATCTGCTAACAAGCAGCAAATGCGTTTTAGAGTCAGATCCAAATGGGAGGTCAAGACCTCAAGGTTCACCTTCTGAGGGAGCTGTTCAGAGGGCACGAGTCTTAAATAACTTTCAAATATCTTTAATTCATGTGTTTTTTACAGTCTGGTCAAAAGTGAGAGCATATATTTTAATATTAACGCAGCAAGTTGTAAATGGACTAAAAGCTGATTGCGTAAAATAATTTTTAATTTATTTTCGGTGCAAGTGAGATGATTTAGTGCATGTGAAAGGTACCAGTTTTACAGCCTGGGAGCATCCTCCATGGGGCTGTCCAAAACAAGTCGCCCCCAGCTCCAGCGGGGATGCAGCTGCTGTCACAGACGGCGATTTCTGTTCTAGCCATTTTGTGGAAGGCTATGAGGGGGTCATTCCCAAAGAAACCAGTTAGTGGGTATGTTGGGAGTGGGGGAAAATGGTAAAAATGGATCTCCTTCTGACAGAATCTGGATTGATATATCCAGAGGGGACACCACAAATGAAGAAGCACTGCTGGTGTTGGGGATTTTCTTGTTCTAAGCTTCCTGCACTGTATTGAGCCAGTGATGTTTTGATGAAAACTTGTTGTTCTTTTTTTTTTTAATTCTGAATCATTAACATTCAAATTATGAAGATCCTAAGACAGTCAAGCTGATTGAAACACAGATTGTACATTTTTTGGCTTTTGTATGTCTTTTCTTCTTAATCAACACGTGAAAACAATACAGTGTGTGAGCTCTGAGAAACATTCACCAGCTCCTCCAGCCCTTCTCAATCGTGGTTGTTTTTCATGGTGGCTGTGAGGCAGCAGAGGGGCTGGTCTCGCTGGCTCTCTCGGAATGAAAAGCGTTCGTTGTGTGTCTGCAGGAGCCCGGGGGCAGAATGTCTTTGATGGGAGCTGCACAGGGTTGAATACAAAGCACAGCACTGGGCAGAGGGGGACAGGTTCATTCTCCTTTGGCAAAGAAAAAACGTGACGTCTTGGTGGAAATGGAATTGTGCCAATTACGTTTGTTTTCTGATGAAACTTTATAACTGAGAAGCAAGTGGGCAGGCAGATGTGTAAAACAGCAGTTTAGGAGAAGGGAGCCTGAGCATGGACACTGCAGCTTGGTCCCTCTCTCGGTGACTCTGGAGCAGAGGTGGGCTTGTGCCTCCGCGTCCTTCTCAGCCAGTGCCTCCAGCACAGGAGGTGCAGTGGGAATCCTCCACTCTCTCAAAATCTTCTCAAACCAAACGTACTGAGACCAGTGTGGATCCAAACTGCTGATGTAGGCGCTATCAAACTGAAACTAGGGAAAGGACTTTGTGCAGGGCATAAACCTCCTGTGGACCCTATTGCTGCAGGAGCTGAGGAGCCACACACTTATAAGTGTATATTTAAAAAAAAAATCTGTAGGTCAGCGCTGGAGCCCAGACAGATGTTTAGGTGGAGTTTTGTACAGCAAGTGTGCTTTTATGTTATGTTGCCTGGGTCTAGTAGAATCAGACCCTGCCTGCTTGTATATCTCACTCATAAATTTTGCTTTAAACAGGTCAGATCTTCTCTGTCTGGACATAAATGAGGAACAGTGCTCTTTTTCTGCATTTGTGCTCAGTGTTACAGCAGTCACTGCTTCCTTGTTGCTGTGTCTGGAATATAAAATGTGGAGTTGATCTAAACCCAGCACAAGGATAACCTCCGCTTGTCATGTTCATCTTCATACCAACTGTGGCTCGCAAGCTCACACCTGTGTGAGATGCTCATCCCGATGAGAAACAGTTCCTTTGCGTCAGTGTGGGAGCCTGATTTTCATTCATTTGTTCATAGAATCATAGAATCATAGAATGACCCGGGTTGGAAGGGACCTCAAGGATCATGTAGTTCCAACCCCCCTGCCTGGCAGGGCCACCAAACATACACATTTACTAGATCAGGTTGCCCAGGGCCCCGTCCAACCTGGCCTTGAACACCTCCAAGGACGGGGCATCCACAACCTCCCTGGGCAGCCTGTTCCAGGGCCTAACCACTCTCCTAGTAAAGAACTTCCCCCTAACATCCAACCTAAATCTTCCCTCCTTCAACTTGTATCCATTCATTTACTTATCCATTCATTTACTTATCTATCCGTCATTCCCTCCAATTGTTTGCATAAGAATGGAGATTAAAACTTCTGCAATAATAGCTGGAGCTGAAATTGGATTCTGAGCTTCCCCGGCCATGGGATGATGAGAGTTGTCAGAGCGCGTTCCCGGAGAGCTCTCTCCTCGTTAGCGGCTGTGATGTCCTGTGCCGGCTGTACCAGCCCCGCGTTCCCTGCAGATTACAGGAAGATTGTTCTTCCATTTTCATATTCTGCATCTCTCATTTGCCGAAGTAAATAAATTGAAGCCGCTTGTGCCATTTGTCCTAAGTCTCTTTTCCGAAGAGCTGCCACTGATTATCGACCTTTTTTATTTTCCATTGTTAATCCTCCCTCCTTCCTTCAGTGGTCTGTTCATTTACTAATCCCATCTGTTGTGTACGTAGATGTGAAGAGATGGAAATCTAATCTCAATGTGGTTTTCGTTCTCTGTCTAATGTATTTTTATAGCTTCACAGGATGTAAGCTTTTTTGTAGGGGGTTCTTAGCGAAGCAGGATGCCTAAATGACCAGCGCTACCTGGCCTCACAAAGTGAACGCAGACAGAGATGGATTTGGCTTGGCTTTATTCAAATGCACGCCAGGTTTTTTATAGTTATAAATTGCACTCTTATCCTTCCTGATAATTTCACTGAGACAGAAGTGGTCTGTTAAGAGGTTTGGAGCCTTTCCCAACCAGCAAACTTCTTTAAATAGGATACAGGCAGAGCCCGGCGCTCTGAAACCAGAGCCAGAACTCCTCCGTGGAGATGGAGGCAGGGCAGGGGCTCGTGCTGTCGTGTGCCATGGCACAGCCAGGGTGGCTGGGGGGTTGCACACTGCATTTAAGATTCTAATTCCCAGTGAAATCCATAGGCTTGCAGCTCTCAGGTCATTGAGTAGCTGCTGGAAGCTGTGGGCTCGATCCTGAGAAGGAAGGACAGATTGCCACCCACGGCTCTGCTGTCTCTGGGATGCTCCCACCAGCTCCCATGACCCCAGGGGACACATTCACCACCCAGATGTGAGAAGGGTCTTCTGGCAACTTGTTCAGGGTAGAAACTTTTTTTTAGGTAGTTGGAACTTCCCCCCAAAAGGAGCTTAACTTAACTCGGGTGTCTTGCCCAGCCCTGGCCAAGCTGTGCAAGTGGATGCCATCAGCTCACACGCTGAAAACTTTGGTCCCTGGCTGCAGGTGCCATTCTCCAGCATTGGCTCCTGAGCAGCAGCATCCAGAGCTGAGAGATGCAGCGTGTTCTGAGCAACCGTTGTGCAGCCCTTGAGAAGCTGGCACAGGCACGTCACGGAGCAGAGGCTTTGAGAGGTGGGGAGGATTGACAAGTTTAACGTCACAAGCGCGTTTCCAAATGAATCTGTTGTGATAGGTATTAGTCATAAGTACAAACTGCAGGGAGATTTGCATTTTATTCTCTTTATCCTACTTCAATCCTGAACAGCCCCTTCTGCCCACCCCAGTTTGGCATATTGAAGGGGATTTGGTGCGTTTTTAGTAATGAAAGTTTCTGGAGAACAGTGAGTTGATGGGAATTGAACAATGCAAGTGCACGCTCAGGGCTGGATGTGCACAGCTCTGTGTGCCCGAGCACTCGCACATACCTGCACGGACGTACCCCACGCTTAACATCCTTGTACCCATCGTACTGGCGTGGTGCTGGGTGAGTGCTCAGGAGTCTGGTCGCTGGGTGTTTTGCACCCCTGCCTGTTGTGAATGCATGCTTCTGCCTTTGGGGGTTTTCTCTTCTCTCCTCTAGATTTTCTGGGGGTTCTCTGTTCCTGGTGGACCCCCAGCAGGGACCCCATCGCAGCCCTGGGGCAGGGGAGGGGGAGCACGTTTGGGTTCAGTTTGGCAGTTTTTTTCTGCAGAGCTGCTTATACGCCTCCAACACAGCGTGATTTCCATGCTAATAGTCTGGATTTATCTGGTATCTGTCATATGCGGCTCTCATTGCATTTTATGACCTTTAATTAATTAAGCTTCATAAAATCCTAATCATGCACGAATTATTAATCCTGTTTTAAATTAACTGGCCAAAGAGAGGTAAAACGTCTTACCAGCCTGCGGATACCTGATATGAACCCTGACGTCCTGCTGACTCCAGCCTTGCTGGAACCCAGCAGGGAAGCTGGCCTCATGCAGGACTTCAGGGGAAGCCTCTAGAGATGAAGTTCCTCTGCTAAATTCCCCCCATTGCAAACGGATGCAACTCGTTTGACGCTAATCAGATCACGCGTGTCTTACCCTAGGGCCAAACCCCAGCTCTTTCTTTGGGAGCAGGCATTCTCAGAAGTGAGAATTCCCTCTCCTCCTGGTTGCTGTGCCAAAAACTTTCACACGATTCCTTAATTCCTTTCACACAAATGCAGAAGGCAGTCCTATTTTGTCAATCTTAGCCTGAGATTTCTTGGCATTAACTGCCTTGTCATTTTCTTTGGAAGGAGAGTTTGTAAATGGTTATTTAAAGCTCTATTGCAGCTTCCTGGAGAGGTGTGCCATCCACTGTCCTTCCCAGGAGAGAAGTAATTCTGATGAGAATGTGTGTCCTGGCTGTATTTCACAGTCTGGAGCCAGGCAGGAGTGTGGGATTGCTGGTGGATGTTGTAAGCACTGTATTTTCTCTGTGTTCCAAATCTGCCCATCTTTACGATTACTGCGGTTTGATTTTGCTGTGAAGGGCACACGCACGGGCAGTGACCCTGTGACACAGGGGTGGTTGTAGACAAGCTGTTCCTCAGCCAGAGAGTTAATCTGCAGAGTGCACATAGAAATAATCTCACATACCATTCTTCTTTTAATTAAAAGTAACTCCAAACTTTTAAGTGAAAGTCTGCACTTATCGCATCCTTCCATGAAGAGCGTTAGATGTGAGAAGAAATGTATTTTGCTCAGTGACGAAGGAGAGCTGACAGCTTAGTGTGGTGTACTGTTTTCAAGGAACAGTTTCACAAGTCCTGGAGATCCCTCTCTCCCTGAAACAGCCCATTCTGAAACCATTGGTGCATTAACTGAGGCACGATGTGTGTTGATGCTGCTTTATGCCACGATGCCCGCAAGAGGCATCCCTGGCGGTGACTGGACAGTGAGATTGGTACCCAGGTTTCCTGCATTTTATTTGAAGCTCTAATTACTTGTTGCGTGACCTTGGGCAAACCCCTGTCTTCCCCCCAGCCCAAGGGTGGAGCAGAAGAGCCCTCCCTGTGTTCAGCGGCCCCGGCTCCCTCCACACTGTTGGGATGGGGCTGGCACCCGTCCTGCCTGTGGGATGCCTGTGCTCGGGCTGTGTCCGGGAGATGAGGGGCTGTCTGAGCAGGGGAGAGAAGAGCTCTTGCCTTGGTGGGGCTTTGTAGAGACTTGTACTATCGGCTTCTCTGGTGTTTGCCGTTAGCTCGTGTTATGTACCCTGCCCTAGGAAAAGACGAAGAGCTGTCGAGTGTCCTATCCAAGTGATATGTAGCCCTCTTCTGCTGGTTATGAGTTGATGCTGAAAGACTAAAACCCCACAAAGACAACAGCGGTATAATATCTATGGCCTCTGTGCAATGGTTTGGTTTCATGCTTGTTATAATCCACATGAGCCTATGGAATTAATCATAATGCCAGAGCTCCCGTCCAGCTGCCGCAAAGCTCTTTCCAGACATTACTCACAGCAGGCTCATAGTCGCTGTCTGAGGTGAGAAAACGCTGGCTGCTGTCAGCATCGCATGGCTGAGGGAGCTGCTGCCTGGAGGGGAACACCTCAAACCACGCTGGCGTCCTGCGCAGGGGCTGGGAGGCGAGCCTCTGCTTTCCGCTCCATCCCCAGCTCTAAGTTCAGAGGAAATCATCTCCCCCGTTCTGCCATAGTACGGGTTTTGTTACCTCTTCTGCACTGAGCGGTATTTGTGTGCCCAGGGTGACTCTGGCTCAGTATGCACAGCATGCACTGACAGCTATTCCTGCGGGGTCATGTCACCTTGAGAAACAGGCTTTGCTACGCAGAGCTGCTCGCCCAGCCTGGTTTTCCGTGTGAGCTGGCTCCTGGACATTCATCTCACAGCGCTGCCGAGGTCGGGATCTGCTGAACGCCGGTTATAAGATTAAAGGGTTGTTGTGAGTAACAAGTTCTGTTTAGCTCTTTGATGCTATTTCTGTGCCAAAACATTTAAAGTGGAGTGAAAGGGAAAGCCAGTGCTGCATACATCTGCTTTCTCCTTCCATTCCTCCGTATCACTCCCTGTGCAGTGGCAGACACGGTCTCGTGTGCATCCCGCCTGATGCGGGCTACCCTCGGCAGAACCGGTACTGGAGAGCTCAGGGAAAAACGACACCTTTCATTATTTATTTCCCTGTGGCGATCTCGGTACACTTGAGTCATGAGATCTGATCACATTAATTCAGCAAATTACCCAGGCTCTCAAGTCCAGATATACAGGGTGTTATCAGTGAAAACATCCTTCATCTGTGCTTGTTTCTGGACATCGCTCTGCTTTAAACATTTTTACTTTTCTTACTGCTCTGGACACACTCAGAAGACTTTTCTGTATACTCTCACATATCTACAGCACAGGTAACTAGCGCTGGGAATGTTTTCCATTACACTTTTAAGTGAAGCTTTTATGTATGTAAGCATGTGTATATTCATACACACACAAATATAGATATGTACATATGATCCTTAGGCTGTCTCTAAACACCCACAAATTTAGGTTTTGTTGAGTCAAAAAGCTGCACAGACTGGGGTTAAATTCTAGCAATGATTTTTGATCACAGTGAACCCAGGGACCCACAAAATAGGAATTTTATAATTAGAAATACTGTTTTGAATTTTTTTTGAGAAACTGCTAGATCATACTGATAACCTTGGATTTTATTTGAAAAAGGAAGATTAACATCCTGATCGCAAGGAATAATTGTCGCAATATTTCACGTTGCACTGAAGCTTATTGCTAAAGTCCTCTGTTTGACACTGGTGGATATTCTGCTATTTTATCATGCGCTGACTTGCACAGGAAATGTAGAATTCTGTCAGGAGTGGAAAGTGACAGTGGTTTTCATTTAAAATAAATAAATAAAAGCAGACGTTACTCTGGGTACCTGGGCTTTGCTGTGACGAGGTTTTCATGGTGCCTTTTGAGAAGTGGAGACAGACCCGTCAGCAGGTTATTAACCACGGCATCAGAAGAACGTTGCTGCTGTCCCTACGAACTCCCTAACCTTCATCAGGATTAAGATTTATCTAGTACTTGATAAAAAAATGTCCCAAATTCTATAGTAAAATGAGAAAACTGTGTTAAAGTTAAGGAAGTTGCTAACCAAGTGGGTCATTAATAATGTTCCCAGGCCTCTGTACAGAGGTGGTTGGGGATGTTATCAGGCAGAAGTTTGTAATTTCCTGGGTTTTGTTATGTTAATGTGGATTCTTAACCTCTGTGATTTTGTTTGTGAAACATTCAGTTGGCTTTAATTGCCTGCTTTTCTGTTATAAATCTGATCTGATAATGGAAGTTTTAGAGGCAGATTCCTTTTGTTGAAATAGATTTTTCTCTATCTTTTTCCATTGTGTTATCAATCCAAAAGGAAGGTGAGTCAACTCAAGTGACAGTGTGCTGGGAACTGAGATATTCTATTCCACTCAGATGGTGGGCACAGGGCAAGTTCCTGAACAGAAGAAGCCTGTCAGCCTCCCCATGCACTCCCCAAGTCCGTTTCTAAGTATTACAATGAATGCAGCTAATGAAGAACCGGTGCCCCCCATGCAGCTCCCGTTTGCTGCAGACCAGCTATCTCCCAGCTATCTCCCTGAATTTCACGCTTTGCATTTCCATATGCATTGGTTTCCTACAAAATGCAGAACTGGAGCAATACTCTCATATGAACCACAGATGCCGCTGAATATCAGCACTCCACAAATCATTTGAAGGGTGGAACAGAGAAACCACACGGAGTGTTCAGAGCAAGTCCAGGACACTTATCGATTCTGATACAATTACTGTCCACGGATGCATGCAGCCCAGAGCTTTGGTTTGACAATGCATGCAAAAAATGTACCTAAGTTTGTCTCCCTTGACAGTATTGATTAAAAATAGCTTTCCTTTCTCAGCCGTGACAATGCTTTTTTTTCATGTTGCCTCGATAAGGGCACAGCAAGTTTGTAAGGAAAAAGTTACACAAGAAAATAAATGAGGTTTTTCTTCTATTTCCCCTCAATATCCATGCTTCCGCATCAATGCAGAAGTATCCGTTAGTTTAACACCTCTTTTCTTTGAACCATTATTTGACTCTTCTCCAACCTTTGAGTGTCCCCCCAGATGGTGACTCTCCCTCCTGCAGAGCTGGGAGGGCACAGGGACAGTCCGGTGCATCCCAGTGAGCCTGGGCACCGTCCTTCGCACCTCACCTCTCCCTGTCTGCTTGCGACTGCTTCTGCATAAGCTTTAGCAGCATCTAAACACTTTGAATAGTGTGTTCATGCTATTTGCATGGCTGAAACTCTAATTATCTCGAGATGTTTGCTGCCAAGTGGGCACGGTAACAAGTTGCCTGGTCCTGGAGCAGTCACTGCTGCAGGAAATGGCTCTCTGAATACCTGGAGAGTGACTCAGAAATTGTTCCGACATAAAACGTCTTTCAATTACAACTATGAATCTTTATTATAACAGTTCGTTTTCTTAATCACAGAAGGATAACCACAGTGCTTTTAACGAGAACGGCAGTCAGTCCCTACACACGGGTATTTCAGACCTACAAAGAAAGACAAACAGGCTTCACCCTTAACACCGTCGTCTGCGTGAACCCTGCCATGCCAAGGGGTTAAACCAAAGCACCTACAAAGTGGAGTTGGTTTATGTGGAGGCTTGAAAGCTGCTAACGTCCCCAGTGCTCCGTGGGTTGGAGCTGACCCGGCAGCAGAGCTCTGGGCTCAGGCTCACCCGAGCTCCAACCCCAACCGTTGGGCTAGAGCTGGAGGTTTTCCTGCCCCAGTGTCCCAACCCCTGCCAGGGAAATCGGCTCGCACGGGGCTCTGTGCTTCCCCAGCCAAGTGAAACCCCCCGGGGCGAGTACAGGGATTTTTACTTCGCTGTCTGCAGGGTATGTGTGCCCCACGGTGTGGTAGGACCCATAAGAACATTGGGTTTGTGTAAAGGAAGGGGACTGGAAGTGCCATGAGTTTGTGTTTGTATTCTTCATGCACTAGGAGCCCTAAATAGTCTTCCAGTAAACGCCCCTCGCCATCTCTCCAGAGAAGAAAAGGAATGGCAAACTCCCTGCTTCTTCCATTCCGACAACTGGCAATTTTCTGTTCAGCTCTTTCCCGAGATGTTATAAATCCCACCTTCTGCTTTTTCAAATAAAATCCCATTTTTACCTCTAAGGAAAGCCATTTGAAACGCACTTAGCAACCGTCAGAGTCTATTTTTAGCTTCTATCAGGGTGTAATGTACAAAATGTAATAATCTCATGCTTGAAGCTTTTTCCCCTTCTTCCCAGAGATGTGAAATTGCTGCAGTTGAATAGGAGTGAGAGAAACTGGGTGTCTCAGCTTTGCCCAGAGCTCATTCTCTCTGTCTGTGTCTACATATCTCCAGTTGTTGGTGTTCACTGTTCGCAGTACGGTTATTTATGGGCAAACCCAGCCACGGTGAATGTGCTGAGCAGGGCAAAGCGAGTGTACGATTTTAGATTCTTCTTTGACCATGGAGCTTGTTGTCAAGGATATTTGTAGGACGGGGAACCAAAGAGCGTCTAGAAAGAGAACGAATAAACACCTCTGTGACTTCAAGAAAAGTGGGGGAATAAAGGGAGTGTTTGTTGGATAGGGTGACTTCCACCTCTCCTTGGGTAGTGGACCCGGAACGCTGGGCTGTTGATGTTAACCTCGGTCCTACGATAAACTTCCAATTTTCTATGAATGCACGGCGCTCCCTCAGATCCTGGGAATAGGGCCCTGGCTGGAGAGGCCAGGTCTGCAGAAGCTCTCGGGATGGGTGTGGGGAAGATGTGTCTTCTATTAATCTGTCCTCATTCTCTGAAGCAAAGTAGGAAGGATGATCTTCTGACTGCAGAACTGGGTTGGGACACGAGCGTTCCCAAATTACTGCTGCGGTACTGTGTGAGACCTTGGCTAAATCATGACAGTCATTAACCTTCATGCGATTTAGTTCATCACTTTCAGCTCGTATTTCTATCCTTTTTTCCAGCTCTCAGACAAGGCTGTAATAAAGACAAAGTTTATCTGTCACAATGTTCATATGCTTCAGGGCACTCGTCTGCGGATAAGCCCCTCGGGCTGCTTAGTGGCTGTGTTGGATAGCACCTAGCCTTCCTCTTTGGTACTCGCTGCTGTCTTACTAAAATGAGTCTTTCAAGACCAGGTTGTTACAATTTAATGCTGTTGTTTGGTGGGTCTGAAAGGCCCCATCAGCCGATGCTGTTGGTTTGCCACGGCACACCCAAGCCATCAGACACGAAGAAGCTGGCCACAGCTTGGTCCACACATACTGACTGGTATGGAAGTGCCAGTATTTACCCAGCGGAGGTGGTTCAGGCTGTGAACCCCCAGGGCTACCAACAAGACAGAAATCCTAGAAAGAGGGGAAGCCCACCAGGGTGAAGTAGTCCTCTCCTGGAGCCAGGGGACGATGGATCTGTGCTGTGCCTTTCCTATCGCTTTGTTCATTTGGGTTTTGAGTGGCAGAAGTGATGGGGCTCCCATTGCTCCCTTCTGGAGATCAAGTGACCTCCTGTGGCAGATCAGAAATAGACTTTAAATAATTAATTGAATAAAGTCTAGGATTTTTGTAAATGTCTGTCTGATTCTCCTTGCTCTCTATTATTCCTGGCCTTCCTACAGCCCACAGAGCACGCAGTCACACCCCTCATCACATCCACATTGCCTCCCTTCGCTCGCAGATCATCATGACTCTTTGAGCATTAGTTGAATTTTTCCTTCTTCTCTTGAATGAGGGAATTATTTTACCTAATAACAATACTTTGATTTCCCCGTTCGAGGGTGCTTTGCTCTGAGCTGAAAGAGGCCATAGACAGTCTCTCCCTCCGCGTGGAACACGCCTTCCATCAGAAGTCAGCGTGTTAAAGCAAATTGCATGGTGCTGTAAACATCTAGAATCAAGCTCTGTTCTCATTTGTATCCATGCAATCACGCTGAGTAAAATTCAGCCTGTAGAGCTTAAAGACGTGGGCTTTTAATCCTATGCTTTTTGTAAGACTAATAACCTGCTCGGAGGCTTGAGGGCACACAGCCTGATGGGACGGGATAATGTCGGGTAGCAAAGCACGAGGCAGAGTTTGAAACATAATTCTGGATGGGAAAAAATACAGGGAATTTGTTAACTATTCCTTAATTCCAAGCACTCTTGCAATCAGGCCCTCATTACCGAAAGGGAGGAATTTGTTTATGCTGATCGGCTTCGGCTGGAATGGAGCATAAGATATGTTTCCTTGCAGAGAAACATTCCTATTTTATTTGGTGGTCTGAAACTAACTGAGAAGGAGTGTTATTTAATCAGGGAGAAAAGAAAGAAAGAAGGAATAAGCAGGCATCCAAAATTCGTGGTTGTCACTGCGTGACATGTGAGGTCCCCTGGGAAGTCAGCAGCCGTCTGGAGAGCATCAGGCTCGTGTTCTCTCCCTGCGTGGCACAGGGTTCAACACCTGAGACAGAATTCCTCAACAGCCTCCCGTGTACGCTCCTTGCCTCGGGGAGATGCAAAACTAGAACTCTTTTTTTTTGTTCTGTAGCTGCACTAGGCTTGCTTTTTCTTTTGACAATCCCTTTTTTTGGTAATATAAAACCTTAGGAGTTGGTGTGGATTAGAGCGTCCCTGGTGGGTGCGTGTAAATGGGGGAGAAAGAAGCTGGAGTCAGACCCAGAGCCCTTTAAGTAACAAAACCAGCAACACAGAATTAGAATTGCATTGCAGCTCATTTAAGCCTCACCGAAATTTCCATTGTGCGAGCGTTTAAGTGTTGTAGTTACTGTGGCACATCTCATTTTACTTTATTCCCTGGTGGATGTTTCCCTGCGAATTCGGTACAGATGCTGAACAATAAAGCCTGTTGCAAATTGCTTTCCAACTGCTAGGTAATTACAGCAGATTTTATGCTAAATGTGAAGAATGTACTGCTATTTTTTAATAAACGGAACATCTTTTCTTATCTGGTTCTTTAATACTGTCTCATTTGTCTTACTTTCCAGCCGAAGGATAACTTGCAGGCGTTGACACCCAGGCGGAGCTGCTGGCATGCTCGCCTTTCCGTGTTCTTCTCCGGAATCTGCTCCTTACAATGATCAGCTGGAAGTTCAGACCCTTTGTGTGTTTAGTAAGTAACTTTAAATATTTAAATATGACTGCACTGCGGCCACAGAGCATGTTTCCATCTGTACTTGTTAGGAAATGGGACAGAGTGTTTGGTTTCAGCAGGTTTGGAGGATTAACTCCATGGTTTGTCACATTTGTCAGTGTTTGCTGTCGTGACCGGTGACATTATAATCTCCCTTAGGCCAGGCAGAGTAAACACGGAGCTCCTCATCCCTTCTTGGAGGGAGGTGTCTCTCATTCCTCTGTACACAAATGAGCATCTGGTGCTGCAGGGGGAGCGTTGGTGATTCCTCCGCTGCTGGAGCTTCCGCCCACTGCCTGGCCTTTGCATTGCAAACGGCGAGGGGATGGGGCTGTCGTCAGCTGCACTGGCACATTTGCATCTGGGAGCTATTGTGAGCGTGCAACTGAAATGTATTTTAAACATGTGTCAGTCATTAGAACCTAAAAATTCCTCTGAGCCCACACAGGGAGCAAGTGCATAAGAGTGAATCAGAGTAACGTGGTGATTAAATGCAGGATCTGGGAGTGGAGCTGCTGCGGTTCAGACCATTGTGACCCCTGAACTGATGGAAAAATGGGATACAAAATCAGTTCCAGCATCTAGGGATCTGCCTTTCTAAACTGCATGGGAATCAAAAAAACCTAATTTAAAGATGTTTTCCAAGAGTAGGTGCAAGCGTGAAACAAAATATTTAACATTTCTGTGGAGGAGGGAACTAGTCATGGAGCGATCGTTGGGATGATTGTGTAAAATGATGCTCACAGTTCTCTCGGGGAAGAAAAAAAAAAGAAAACAAATTTAAACAAATTAGCCTAGCCAGTAAACCAGAATTTGGTGTTTAATTCTGTGCAATTACTTTGACATCTAGTGTGATAATGGAGAAAGATTATAAGAATATGAAAAAGTGAAGGTAGCCAAGGGTAAAATTAGTAGCGCGTTGGTGCACTTCTGGGCGGAAGGAGTAAAACCTGAAGCTGCAGCACTGGAAAATGGAACTTGGGTAAAAGTCTGTAAGTGCCATCAATGCTGGTCACTGAGAGAATTCAGAGGAGCTGGAAAAGCCCTGGGCAAATGTTTGGAGAAATCCAGGTATCATCCGAAAACTGAAAAAGCCAATGCTCTCACGGGGAAAGAAACACGCTGCTGGCGTCAGGAGTGTCCCGCGGTCGATGTTTTTAGTCCCATGCTGCAAGTACCTTTCCAGTGGCTTCCTGACAAGAAGTGGGATGGTGTATGGGATTGTTTAATAACCGGTTAGCTATTCTTAGAGAGAGCTGCGTGCTAGCGATCATCCTCGGCGCTAGAACCCGTCTGCAATAAAAGCTTCTGCACCAGGGCTGGGTGAAAACTGCTCTCAGGTCTCTGGATATTGCAGTGAGTTTTAAACTGAATCTGCTTTGTTACTATTTATGACCTTCTTTTATCTATTTCCCATTAACTTTTATTCGACTGATGGATGGGAATCAAGGCCCATCATCATCCGCCGATGTGACAGGCAGCTCTGGTAGGCAGCCAGAGCTCTGACCTGATCCCCTGCCCGGCGCTGGCAGAGGCGGCAGATAAGATGAAATAAGACAAGAAGAGATGAGATGGGATGGGATGAGACAGGAGAGCACTCCTGTGCTCCCACCCGATGACTTTGTGTTCAAAGCAAATCCCCACGTGGCCCCGGAGGCACCAGAAACCCCATCCAGATACATTCTGACTCCCAGCAACACTGCTGAGTAGTTGAAATGCGCGATCTAACATATGGCTAATAAACTACTAATTAAAACAAATAGGAAACAGTCAACTAATCAAATCTCCTTGTTGCCATATGGCAAAAATCCCTGGCAGCCTTTGAGGGGAGTCACCCAGCCCGGGGTATCGACAGGGACCAGTGACTCATCGGGGATTAGGGCGAGCAGGGAATTCAGGATGATTACTCATCTAGTTGTCAAACACTAAAATCTCCTTTTCCCTGTTACTTTGGTTGCCCTGAGGCTTTACCACCTGCCATCGTTTTCCCTCGGGTGACCGGCAGGACGCAGCTGGCACGTGCCCAGACCTGGTGCTTGCCCCAGCCCCTGCGCCCAGCACCCATTTGCAAACGGGAGGAGACGAAGCATTTCCCACGCTGTGGTGGCAGCTGAGAAGTGCTTTCACCTGCAGCCCAGGCTACCAAGACAAGTGTTTGAGGAAAGTCTTGTAAATGCTTCTGTATCCCTGCGAGCAGCCAGGCGGGAAGCGAGCGGATGCTTGGAGCCCCTGGTCCACTGTGGCTGGGGATGGCAGGCATCCCAACAGAGCCATGGGCTTACGGGTGAGGGGAATGTGGCTGGGAAAGAGCTTGGCAGCAGCGCCCAGGCTCAGATTTACCTGCTCGATGTTTCGGTTGAGAAGCGCTACGTGCTCACGCGTGCGGCAGGAGAGCAGCCAGGTTGGGGAGGATTTACAAGCAGGAAAAAGGCCTTTGAATGATTCAGCAAGAGCCAGCTCTGCTCCACGCGTGGTCTCGATACCGTGTACGAGTGAGAAAGACATCAGCGCTAGAGCTCGGGGGTATTCCAGTCTCCCTGGCCCATTACATCTTCGGCATTTTGATCTAGACTGCTGACAGTAGGTTCCGTTATCGCGGTGATGTTGTGATGTGGCTCTTTAGCACAAAGAGCAGTGCAGAGTGACACTGTGCGGTGTTTTACATCTGGTAAGTGATGATAGTCCGACTGTCCTACAGGGAGAGAAGGCTGGCTAATTAAGCTGCGTCTTAGCCTATGATACAAATCAAGAACAAAACAGGATGTTTGCCCTGTCTCCTTTATTAACTGACTTCATCTGTGCAACGGCAGCAGCTGGATGACTCACAGCCTTCACTGAGGCACAGAGATGCTGTGGGCACGTAGGCTCCGGAGCAGAGGAGCACCTTGAACCCACACAGCCCAGCGCCTCGTTTAGCACTCTGGCAGTGGATCCAGAAATTTACCCCAACAATTTAATTTGAAACCATTTGCACCAGCTGGGCTTTAAACTGGCACGATAAGACACAATACAGATAGTAAATCCTCCTGTGAGTCACCAAAGCTGTGTGTCCCTTTCTAAATTTATGCGCTCCTATAGAAGGTATCTTTTATCCTCTCTTGAATAGTACTTTCTAGTTCTTAAATGGAATCATCATTTATAAAGAAGCTAAAACTGGATTTTTTCACACCTTTTACCCTTGTCTTGGTTCAGATTTAGGTCATGTCATGGGGGATGTGAATGGGATGTAGCACTGAGTGTTAACAGATCACAGCCATGGGAGGTAGGAAAGGTCATTTTCTATGGGGATGTGAGGTCAAAGGTGCCCGAAACAGGGATGGTGGGAAAGATTCCTGCAGTGAGAACCCATTGTGAAGTTTTTATTTCCACCTCCCACTGTCTGCAAAAGACCCCAGCCCACAGCGCTGAATTTGCTGCAGATCTGTGTTAGAACCAGCAGAACCCCAGGGAGTTATCGCGGGAGGTCCTGCTCGGAGCTGTACGTAACTGTGGCTCTCTGCACGTGCCTCTGTGCCCTCACCAGCGTGCTCTGCCCAGTTTCAGCCACACTTTTGTTTTATGGTTTTGGTTTTTCTGCCCCACTGGGAAGTGTCCACAGCAGCACAATGCTGTGTGTGGCTCAGCTCCGTGGGTTTGTAGCCAAGACTCTGGAAGATTTGCATCTGGTGCTAAAGCATTTGGCTCGTTGTTCTCTTTCCTTGCGCAAGTTACTGCATGGAAGATTTGCATCTGGTGCTAAAACATTTGGCTCATTGTTCTCTTTCCTTGCGCAAGTTACTGCAGAAAGAACCTGGGTGAGTGTACGGGGGCTCCGCCGACACATTCGTTTTGCATTTCAATATAGAAAAAGATAGTTGGGAGTGGAAAAAACGCTGGAGACTGTGAAAACACGTGGCCACAGGGCTCCAGACTCATCTAGTGTTTTTCAGCAAGCACCACTGCGCTCTGAGGCTGGAAGGGAAGGTTTGAGGAATGACAATGAGGTCATTTTTTCAGATATTCGCAGACTGCTCTTCAATGTTTGATGAGCAGCGTGGGGCTCTTGATGGAAAATGACTATGGAGTTTTACAGGTTTCTTTAGTTTGCTTTAATTTTTATTTATTCCAGACTCAAAAGGTATTTGCAGAGCTGAATTTGGCTTTCTGAAAGCCTGTCTCCACTAAAGCAAGACGGCATGATACAAGTCTGTCCTGACCTTACTCTTCCTGGTAGTGCCCGAAGTGGTGTGCCACCGCACGATGGTGCCCAGTGTTCCCAGTAGCGCTGCAAATGTACTTTCTGCTCTGGACCAGGACAAAACCTGTAATCCCCACATGATCCTGGATTTGAGAACCTTTCTCATCTCTCACCCTCATTTCCCAGAGACCTGACTTGAGCTTTCCGCTGCCTTCATCCTCCTCCATCCCAGGCTGTTCCCCCCTCCCAGTGGCTGGGGCATTTGTACTGGTGTTCCTGGGAGCTGTGAACATCCCGCAGAGCAGCTGCCCCTGCCCTGGGGGGTGCTTGGGGGAGGTTTCACCCACCGAGCCCAGGGCACGAGTGTGCCATTGCACGATGGCTGCAGGAAACCATCGCTGTACAGCTGTGGGAAACTCCTCAGCTTGTTCTTTGAAGTTCTCCGGGTTTCTTTCATTATACCTGTGTTTTATTCCGGTTGGCAAACACCAGTTTCACACAAAGCAGCATTCATTCCGGAGTCTCAACCTGATCCCTGCTGGGTTCAAAATTGACAAAACCCTACCTGACCATTAGCACGGTACATAACACAGCGCCTAAAAATAGAACCGGCAGAGGCTCTCCCTGAAATAGCACCAGCACGGGGATAAAATCAATGTCAGTTCTTACACCGTGCCTTGACAGGCGCTTGCTAGAAGACTCTTACCTGTGCCTGTCGGTGATTCTCAGATACTTTTCCCATTAGAAACTGCGGAGCCCTTGGTGCCTAATGCAGAGAACAACTGAACCCCTGGTCTGACCCCTCCTGGAAAAGAGCCTCCTCCTGCCCTCAGGGTCTCACCAGGTTCCCCCACGTGAGATCATGGCATTGAGACTTGCAGTGGTGCAGCCTGGGTTGGTATTTTTTCTTAAATTATATTGTTTCCTCGTGTACTCTTTAGTAAAGGTATTTGCTGCTGTCTGGTGAGGCGCAGGATCCCTTTGGCATTTCAGGAGAGGTGGGCAGGATGAATTATTCATTTAAAAAGTGTGTGACATTATGATGGAGCTTCAGCAAAGTACATTTAAACATTACAAAATAGGATGAATCAGTTTAAACTCATCTGAGCTTATTGTATATCAGATAAAATGACTGATATAAAGGCTAAAAAGGATAGAAAAAAGCTCTTCTCAAACCATTTCTAAATCAGAGTCCAAAACCACACCAAATATGAGAGAGGGTTTATTGTCAGATCTTTTAATGCCAAGAGGTTTAGGGAAAATTGATGAAAATACAGGGTTAAACCCCTCTTTGCTAAAAAGTGATATGACTGTTGGACTGATGGACATCCCTGAAAGCAGCAAAGGGGACGATGGGGACAGAGCGCTGGGACTGCTGGGTCACCGAGGACCTGAGGACACGGTTCCTCAGGAGAACTCAGGGACAGAGGAAAAGACAAGACTCTTGTCAAAGAATAAAGAATAACTCAGTAAAAGACAGCAGCAGAGATCTGTGGATGGGAACAGGATGTTTAGACTCAGAATTTATTACAGCCCTCATTATTTTTTTGAAAATGCTGTGTCTTAAAACAGTCAAATTCTGGGAGGAAATCCTCTCTAAATAGTCCTTTAAGCACTATTTCCACTTATCTCAATGCTTTAAATATTGCTCTTTTGCTAATCATTGTTGTGCTGCCTTCCCGGGCGTGAGGATGCTCCGAGGATGCTCCCAGCTGGGGCTGGTGTAACCGGAGTCACCTTGTCGAGGCTCCTGCAGGGTCTGTATCACAAATCCTGCCTGGTTCAGGAAGGCCAGGCTGTGATTCCGCTGGAGCCTTCCAGCACATTTTTTCATTTTGATTTCCCATAACGCTAAAATATCAAGGCTCTTGTCGAACCGCTCCATGCCGTGAGCAATGGCAGCTGGAACGCCGAGGAGCCCTTCGGCTCCCTTCCCCAGGCAGCGCTCCTGCGCTTTCCTTCCTTTCTCTGGGCTGCTTTAGAGTCTATCCGAATATTTATGCCATGCCCACTTTTTTTGCTATCCAAACTGCTAAGGTCTTTCTAGACTAAAACCGGACTTAAAATCCTTTCCCCGGCAGTGGCTTTACTGCAGACTAACGCAGATGCTGTAGCAGGCGCTGAAACACGTGCCTTGGGTTTCCTGCGATTAACGTAGCTGCTCTGCTTTACCAAAATCCCCTGAAAGACTCTCTTAAAGCTCCGTGATGACAAGATGTAAACCCAAGGGCCTGACCCCTCGCGGTCATTAGGATGGGAGGGAACAGAAACACAGGCTGCGTTGTGAGCAGTCGCCCCAGAAAAGTTGAGCATCCGGTCGGTCACAGTGACAAATGGGAATTGCTGCTGAAAAAAGAGACCCTGAGCAGGCAGTAGGGGGAAAACCAACCACCAAGGACACTTCGCTAGTAATTCCGAAGAGTTATAACCTGTTCTGAATCCATGCTGTATTATTTTGACCATCAATCCCTGTTTTTGATAGAAATGTCTGGTCTTTCTGCAAAGGAAGCTGAACTCTTACACCCGATGATGTGCTGTGGCACTGAATGCCCGAGGTTAATGATGTGAAGATGCATCCGCTGATCTGTTTCTTGATTTTGTCGCTTTAACTCGAAACCTTTCAGCCCCAACCCCACTTGTGTCTTTAAGGCCAATGGGAATTACACGTTCCTCATCTCCTGCTCTTTACCATTCATTACAGATGCACTTTTTAAGAATAGAAAAATACCGCAATCCAATCAGATGGAGAGTTTGGTAATTGCATTCTGCCGAGCTAAATTTCCTTGCAATTTCAATTGGACGCAGTGTTATTCATTAGGTGAGGTCCTAATCTACTGTACCGTGTTGCTGTGCAACAACCGCTGCAATTAATCCCCTGGGTCAGGAAACTGATCCAGTCCTCCTGTATACTGGTAATTTGTAAAGTGGTAATGGTTCTTTTCCAAGGAATATTACTTAATATTTAATAACAGTAATACTAAAGCACTCTGCATTTTGTACAAATAAACACTTGGAGGAGTGGGTTGTAAGCTCTGCGTTCGGCTGTTGGAGTGTGGTGATTTTGGAGAGACTTTGTACTTCAGGACGTGAATGGGAAAGTAGGGTAAGACAGTTCCTGGGCAATTATGCATTGCGTCCACACACTGCAGCTGCTGAAAGCATTTATCATAATTAATGTAACCGCACTGATTATCAAAGGCTGTTTGTATAATGATTGATTTGTCATTTGTACAGCCGTGCAGGACATCAGAGCACACATTACACCCATTTACTGTTACAGTGCGTGCTTCGGGTGGAGCCGTTCCCTGGGGGGGCTCTGGGGCTCTGCTGCTCGTTCCTTGCTCTTTGGGTCCCTCAGAATCATTTCTATGGGATAAAACAGAATTAGGAGAGTTGCTGCTAATAATAGGCTTGAATGAAGGGATGAGGCTGCCAGAAATGCTTCACATCTTACATGAAAACAAAAATCTTTCTTTCTTCTCAGCAGAGTGAAAGAGAAGCAGCAAATTGCATTCAGCCTGTAGTGAGACCCCCGGAAGGGGTCTGGAGACCCCAGGCAGCTCTCCACCCTCACCTGCCGTTATTGCCTTTCCTATTTTTAGCTGAATTTCCAGGTTCTCCCAAGCCAATTCTTTTTCAGCCATTCAACATTTCTCCCATATCAGGGGGAAGGAGAGCTTCACACGGTGTTGCCATGGAAACACCTGCTGGATGCGGGATGGAGATGGGAGAGGAGCCCGGCGAGAAAAGGAAACGCTGAGAGACCGAGAGGCGAGGGCGCAGCAGCCCCGTGGGGTTTCTTTCCTTTGCAAGGCAGCTTGCAGCACTGAGCCCAGGTTTTTCTGGGTTTATTTGCACGATTCAGAACTTTGTGTTGGAACTGGGCAGTTTGGCACGCTGCTGCATGGGCGGTGAGGGGAAAAGGACAAATGTTGTCCCTGGTGATTTCATACACCCCCTCCAAAGGGAGTGTTCAATTTTTCCGTGGAAATCTGCTCCCAGCCTGCTCAATCTCTTGCCCCCCTCCTCAGGCCACCAATGCTCCCCGCAGCCAGAGAGGGACCAGGCAGCAGCCAGGCGATGTGCAGAGATTGCCCAGAGGGACACTGTTCCCAGACCATTGCTCGAAGGTATTTTAGTAGGGGAGGAGCAGGGGGAGGATTAACGTAAGTTATTGTGGTGAGCGCACAAGAGGATATTTTAAATTTTGAGTGTACATATTTTACATGACTGACTCCAAAACTGATGCTCAGTTCCACCATCTGACAGCCTGGTCCAGGGCTTACGTGGGTCGACAGGAGCCCTTCTGTTTCCCTTGGCGATCTTTGGCTCGAGCACGGCCATAAAAGCTTTTGGATGAAAGCACACATTGTGCAGAAAGTCCGACAGGTATAAAGAGCATCTGTTGTGTTGAGTCATTTGAGTTTGTGCCACGCTTTAGACCACTTGTGGATAAGCTCTCGGCTTTCTGCTGTGTATATACCGGTTTAAACTAAGCTTAGCGTCTGCCTCTCTAATTCTAAGCAGAGGGAAAAATATCACCTGCATTTACGCTTCTTCAGCATCGTGGGAGTGTGAGTGCTGGGAACCGGGCAGAGGGTTTAAGGGGGGCTCTAAGGGGACAAACCCGCCATTCGGTGCTTCTGCAGCCTTTGCAGGACACTGAGATGTCACTGAAGGGATCAAAAGCCACCGGATGATGGTTAGGGGTGTGTCCACGGATGGGTGGATGGCTAGGCACAGGGGTGACTTCAAACGACTACAACTCTTGGATGTCTGAGACCTGCCTTTCTAAGATCACGTCTGTGTGGTTTCAGAGTTTTCTCGTGTCCCATTCAGAAATTTAAACTTGCTCTTCTCGTGTGGCAGTACTGACCTACTGCTAGAGAGTGACCGGAGCAGGATGAGGGCATGTAAGGAGGGACCGGTTTCCTCAGGGAGGCCACGTTTCACTTGCTGACAAGGGCAGCACCAGCTTGTGGAGCCAACGCAGCCTTCTCCTTCTGAGCCTGGCTGCCCAGTTGTTACCCAAAGCTGGGTAGCTCTGAAACTCAGTTATCCACAAGAAATAGCATCCTCTGGGAACTGGGTTGGAAAACTGTCTCTCTGTCATTGTTACAAATCATCTGCTAAGTGTTCAGAGAAATATTGCAAGAATTTGAGTGCTGAGTCTACATTTCATGGCTTTTCCCTGTATTTTCTGGTCATCCGTTATCCTGCTTTGATCCCTTCTGGTGTTACATTTTCTCCATCACTAGGTTTGCCTCTCTGCTGGGAACTCGAAATTGTGTGTTCAACTATAGGGTTCAATTTGCCTTTTATGCCTCCTGCAAATCTTATTAAATCCCCTTGTATTAAATGGGAGAAGCATGCAGTTAAGTCTGTGGTTTTCAAAATGCATTAGACTTCTTTTCAAGTACGCAAAGTGTAAATGGATTTTGTGCTTTGGGAATGTAGCAGTGTGTTTACAATTTTGGTTAGATAAAAGGATGCTGAGATGGCCTTTAACATTGATTTCATGTTGCGTTTTTCTCGGCTTTAATACAGCCTTAGAGGTTCTTTTAGCATTTTGATTTACAGAATAAATCAGAAAATTAGTTTTATTTTATTTATCAGTCAGTAATGTGCTTTTCTTTCTGTTCTTCCTCAGTGCGGTTAGCCCTGAAAATAGTAGCCTGGCTAATCTCATTAGGTCAGGCTTTCTTCTTGCCAGGTTCCTAATGTAAGATGGTTGGAAACACTGAGAAATGAACTTCTTGCACTGTTTCGGTCTTTTTCTTCTGAATCCAACACAAACCAAGCAGTTTAGTGAGCCGTGAAAACTATACATTAAACCTAAGCGGTTTTGAGCCTGAAAAGAACCTTTTCTGAGTAACGTGGTTACAGCACCAGGAGAACCTGAGCTCTCCCTGGGGGGGTTGTGTCGTTCCCGTGGACACCCAGCAGCTCACGTCACCCTCCCGTGCCGCAGCATCCCCAGCAGAGGCTGGTGGTGTCTATTCATCTTGCAGAGGCAGTTACAAGGTTATGTTTGTTATAAGAGCTCATAAATAAACTGAAATTATGCAGTGAAAGTTGCCATGAAAGTGCTAAGCTCAACCATATGGTGATGGGGCCAGGGAGGCTGACGAACAGCGGCAAAAAATACAGCTCTCTCTTGGGTGAACTGGCAGCGTCTGTATGTTATGGCTCCCTTGAGGTGACTGCAGAGTCGTGGGGATGCTCTTGCAGGAAAGAGGGGCCGCAGAACCAGGCCTGGAGTTTTGACTTTTCCAAGCGCCTTCATTACTGAGATCTAAATTTAATTCCAGTTATGATTACTTTGAGAGTGATGCCAAGTCCTATATTACTTGACCTACTTGTATGGAGAAACATATCCCCCAGACTGACCTTCCTTCTGTCATTTCACATCTCCGATGCTGCTGCAGGAAACCTGGCATTAATTTTTCAAGAGGGAGAGAGAGGTTTGGGGTAGACATGGTAATTTGCAGGTAACAGGATGCATATTCTCATTGAACAGCAAAAGGACACGTTGTGCCTGAGAGATGGGGAATCTCCTGTTCTCTCAATCGTCCTGTCCGCTCTCCGGGTGTAGGAGGTCGTTGATAAACTCTTGGGTTTACGCTGGTGTAACTCTATAGCATGAGGATGGCATGAAGCTGGGATGATGCAGTGTGTGGGGGGGTCTGGTGCTTTCTAGCAAATGTGATGTTGGATTTCATCCATGGAGGAGGAATCCAGGACAGAGCGGGCAGCCCCTGCCCTTAAAAGTCACCTTCTGCTTGGGCATCAGGAGAGGGGAGTAAGCAGTGTTTCCTCTTGTGAGATTTAGTATTTGGAAAAAATGTGGACATGCCTGCTATTTGAATGACACCTATAATTATTGATAGGAAAATATTACCAAGGCTTGTATTATCCAGAGAAATTTCAGAATGAAATGTTTTGTGCTCAGTTGACAAGGAGGGGTATCTTCTGAGTTCAGGGGAAAGAAAAATTGGAGAAAAGAATACTATCTGCAGAAAAAAGCAGATTTCCAGAAGTTTTATCATTTTTCCATAATATTGATAGAATATAGTGCCGATTCATCACAGCAAAGGACGTATTGACCTAGTGTTTGTAGTGTTTTCTCTTAGGCCAAGCCTCAAATCCTTTTTTTGTGTCTGAAGTGAGTGGCTCAGCTGCCGAGTCCAATCAGAGAGAAAAACGTTAAATGTGAAGCAGCTCTTAGCTTCTCGAGCCAGGAAAATAGCCATGTTTTATTCATAGAAGAATACTAGTCAACATCCTCCGGTTCCCTGGATACCACCGTGAGTCTATAAATAGCTGTGCGATGACACAGCGGAGCAGCACGGGGACCGCAGGCAGCGGCACCGCCGGCAGGGAGGGCTCCGGGTCCTGTCCGACCCGGCTCCGCGCTCGACACAACCGTGGAGCCAGGGCAGGGCTGCGGTGTCGGCTCTGCAGGGGTGCTGTTCCCCCCGAGGACCGCGAGGTCCTGAGCCCGTGTCAGTGCCCCACCTGCACACCGGTCCCTGGTCCTGCCCCGGGGCTGGGATCAGGGCCACACTATGGGATGGAGGGGTTCAGCTGGAGGGTGGATCTTGCATTCCCAAGGCAGGGGGGTGTGTTCAGGAGAAGCAAGCTTGAAGGAGTGGGTAGGATAGGGACGGTATACAGTTGGGAAAAAGAAAATAAATGTGTGCCTGGCTGCCTCTTGATGCTCAGTAATAACTCTCTCTGTAGCCAAAACTGGCTAGATCCTAATTTAATGTAAACCTAGGTGAGCACCGCTATAATAATTTACTCCAGACAGGGATGGAGGCATGGGAGGCTTACCTAGAGTTTCTCACGTGTGCCTCACTCGTACTTGAGTATTGCTTTAACAGTTCAACAGGCAGAGCTGGCACAACAAATTCATCATGCTTTAGCGACATGATTTATACACCTATGTTGATGTATATCCTCGCTCTCCTTATTTTCCAACGCATTTATCATTCGTACATGGTCATTTCTTTCCACTCTGCAATTCTTACTGGTTTCCAGTTTTTTGGCTGCTTCTGGGAATTTCCCAGGAACTTTATCTGGAACAGGAGAGCGTTCATACTCGGTCCTCTCGTGGTGCACAGAGAGGATTCGGCTGCGGAGCTGCACAGACCCGTACACAGACGATTTTATGAAGCGCTCTTGATGCGTGGTTGATTTCTGCACAAATGCAAAGATAGCTCTGTTTTGTATTTATACTCTTGTGACTTTTAATGAGCTTTTTTCCCTGACTTTAATATTTATTAGACCAGAATAACATCAGATTCAGGGTTCTCTGGTAATTCAGTTAGGCAGGAGCCAAGCTACAACGCAGAGCTGTGCTGCTCTGAGCTCTGGACAGGAACAGCTCAGTGAAATGTCACCTGGGCTTGCAGTAGGGAAACGCCGCGTGCAGAAAGACGACCAGGTCCCCACCGTACAGCTGTGCCACGCAGCTGCCTCCTCGCCGACCCAGGAGCCCTGGGGCCCACAGACTGGTTTGATGGTGGGCGAGGGGCGATCCCCCTCTGGGTGTCAGGGAGCCTGTCTGACCCCTTTCACTGTGGGGTTCGGCACCCGAAGGCTAAAGCTCTTGTGAAGAAGATGTGGGCAAGGAGCGGGGCGAGGTGCGGGCTCTGCGTGCGCTGCAGTCGGTCCCTGCCTCTCCTGTCACTGCTGTGATGCACACCGAGTACTAGAAAGTTGTACAAGTTATTTTTAAATTGTGGAGGAAGTTATGTAAGGTAGATCATGCTAAAGGTTTATTTTATTTTTAATGACTATTTAAAAATTCATGCAGAAGCATAGAGGGACTTTTAATTACTAAATTTATACCTTCAGGTGACACTTAAGTAAAGAAAAAAGTCTTTTCCTTTTTTTTTTTTTTTTTTTTTATGTTCTCTTTTTCTTTGCAAAGCAAACGCAGGAGCAGGCTGCGAGGCTGTCCTGAGATAAGACAGAGCTTCGGCTTGGGCATGAGCCGCTAAAGCACAGCCCTGTTTCACAGCATCTTACACTCCACTGATAATGCAGACCAGCTCCAGCATGACCACTTCCATTTCCCTGGGGAGTGCATGGTATTGCTTTCTGCAGCTTTCTCTGTGCAGCTCCTGCAAGAGGCGACGGTGCTGTCTGAGGCAGTGACCAGGAAAGGCTTAAGCTGCAGACCAGAGCAGAGCAAGGCTGGTGCTTAAACCAGTCTGTGCGGCAGCCTGCGTAGGGATGTGCTTTGCTTAAGGCTGCGGGATTTGAACACCCGCCTGAAGGAAACGTGTGCTGAAGTGCTGGAGCGCTGACCTGGCGCGTTCTCATGAGCGGAGCAATGGCAGCTTTCATAAATATATGTTTCATCCAAAAATAACAATTCTCCTACCCACCCCCCCAAAAAAAGAGATTTATGAGCTAATGAAGAAACACACCTGGAAGTATTATTTGGTTCAACAGGACGGTCTGACTTAGGTGTGAGGGGTTTGATCAGAGGTGGAAATGAGGAGAAAATGAATCTTTTCTTAGGGGAGACTTTTGGGAAATGTAATAAGCTGGGAGCCAGTAAGGTGTTCAGAGATTTGGTGGAGCTCTTAATGTCAGCCACAACTCCTAGAGATGAGAGTCCACAGCCATGGCCTCGAATCAGCAGAGAGCTTCTCTTCAGTGCAGAATTTTAAACCAGTCTGAACTCCTATCTATGCTTCAAATTAAATGCGAGTTGGGGGGCTGGCTAACTAGGAGTGAATTATGTAAAAAGCATTAATTTACTGTAGGTTTTTGAGGCATACTCATTTTTCTGCATGCCTTCCAAAGACAGGATTACAAATCGTTTAATGAGGATCCGCTTTAAATCCTCTGGCCATTTTGAAATGTTTAGGAGGAAGCATGTTTCTTTTCTTCCATGCCAAAAGTGGCACCAGAGGAACACATATTTATTCAGACATAAACACATCATCAGCTCAGCTTTTGTGTTGGCTGTCTAATGCTGTAAAGCATCTTTGCGAATCCACAATGCACAAAGCAAGCTCTTTGTATTCCACCAGCCTATTGTTTATCTTATTGACTAGCGGAGAGAAGGGAAAGAAAAAGTGCATTTTAATTAGTGATGAGAACTTCGAAGTCGAACTTCAGCTTGGCTGGACGTTGCTGCAGAGTGAATCCGCTCTGGGAATGGATGTCTTTTGGTCAGGGGCAGGTTCAGGACATTTTCCTGCTCTGCTGGAGGCCAGGTACAGCCACTGACTGGATCTCCTTTTGCCTTTCTAACAGGCACAGCAGCGATTCCTTTTCCTAGATCGCTTCCATTGTGTGCCTCAGTTTCCCCACCTGCAAAGGGGGGTGATGGCACCGACCTCCGCAGCACAGCTCTCTGAATTCAGTGGATGACGGGGGAGGATAAACTCTTCGTAAGCAGCAGCCTAAATCCACCCAGAATATTCGTTTCTCCTTTCCCCAGCTCCTGCCTTTGTTTTGTTCGAGTGACAGCCCTGAAGGGGACACAGAGTTTTTACAAGTCTTTGAGCTCGTATTGCCTAAAGGGAACAAAAAAAGATTCTCCCATCTCGTTTTATTGAATATAACCAATGGGGCACAATTGATTGCTCTAAAGTATTCCCAAACCTTGTCCTTCCCTGAATGGGAGGCTTCAGACACAAAACCTGAAGTAATTCAAATCCTCCGTAAGAAACACCCTTATTGTCTCCTGCGGTGGATGTGTCTGTAACTATGAAGATGGGATTGGTAATCTCTCTGCCCGTGGATGCTAGTGAAAGAGGTGGCTGGAGAGTTAAATGGGCCAAAAACCGGCTTTCAACCCTCACACCACGATTCAGATCAACTCCTGCACGGGCAACAGAGAGCAGCCGAGAGCCCCCAGCCATGCCGGCACGGTTCCCTATCCACCTGCCTAATGCACGGCAGTGAAAGGTTTTGGAGGGGATCACAGAATCAGAGGATGGTTAGGGCTGGAGAGGACCTTAGAGATCACCTAGCTCCAGCCCCCGGTGCAGGACAAACCTTCCAGTGATCTGTGATGAGCTGGTGATTGATGCCACCGGGAACTTGGATGCGGGTCTGTGAAAAGGGGATCAGCTCACTGCTCCGCAATGCACAAACGGGCTTTTTAACCACCCCAAATACATTGCATCTTCCTAAAATGTGGGTTAAATGCAAGTTCTGAAAATTCTCAGGAATTGTTTCCAGCCTTTATGTTTGCCCTGTTTAAACTGCCCGGAAAAGTGCGAGATGAGTCCAAATGTGTCTAGTCTGACACATCTCACAAAATGATGAAGCTGAAGTATGAAGAAACCCGGTTTCTTCCACCTCTTTTTGTATAAAGTGCTCATTGTTAATTTAGTTCTGAACGATACTTGATGGATGGTACCAGGTAGGTTTCTCCATTATTCTTTCTAATCTGCTTGATATACAATGTGAGGAAGCTGAGGGAAAAATAAGGAGGCTGAGGAAACTCAAATCAGAATTAATTTATGCAGCAATTCCAGCATCCATTAAAAATAAGCCATTAAATATTGTCCTCTGCTAAATTTAGAAAATGCTCAGGTGTGTCTGCTCTTGGTCCGCACAGAAAGTTTTAATACAGATTTAATCATACTGACTGTTAGGGGAGAGAGCTAATTAGATCGACAAATTTAGAAGGTGGCAGTATATTACATGGGAAGAAATGGGTGATTAGGTATTATTCACTGTAAAAGTGACTGGCCCTGGGGAATATCTTTAAGGATATTATATGACATAATCCTAGTTTAAAAATTGAGAATGTAGAAGTTCACATCATCCTCAAAATTCTTCCTTGTTTCAAAAGACTTTTTCCCTATTGTAGTTTCTAGCATTTTTTGGCAGCCAGAGTCAGTACCGGTCCTGCCGGCGGCTCGGCCAGCCAGGCTGTGTCCCCGTCCCTCTGCCCTCGCTGTGCCCGGTGCTGGATGCAGGGGCACGGCTCCGTCCATCCCTGCATCTGCAGCCCACGGGGCAGTGCTGTGGGACACCCCCTGCCAGTTGCTTTGAGGCATTGTCACTGTGAATTTATGTGATTTATGCAAATAGTGGCCTTTGTGTATCCCCATAAATTGTATTTTTACAGTATTCATTGAACTGTTGATCAGCCACACACAAATTGAGCCCCTCGGCATTTTCCAGGATTACCTCTCCCCTATGAAGCAGATTTAGATAGGAAAAAGGGGGTTGTTTTCTTTAAGGAAGTAAGAAAGCCTATTTCTTAACGTGATACCATGAAGAAAGTCTCACTATAATGACTTCGCTGAGCTTTAATCACCACAGAAGATAAATGTGGCACGTTGGGAGTTAAGGCGCATGGAAAGCAGGAGGGAGCTGGGGTTTTATAGTTCTTACTGCTGTCTTTTCCAGCTTTGCTCACATCAGTTTGTGTTTTTTTCTGCGTAACGACATCCCACCAAGGCTGGGACCTGTGGTCCCTTGGCGGTGTCACCGTCCCCACGTGTCCTCCTGCCCAGCCTGGGCCAGGACGTCCCTCTCCCTCCTTGCTCCATTCTGACAGTAAAAGAGATTCACAGCTACCTTTAGCAACCTGTTCCGTCTCCTAAGGTCATTTTATATTGCTCAAAGAAAGGTATAGAACGTGTCAGGAGATCTGCTTACTCCACAGACCCAGCCCGGGAGTGATTGATAGAATATGTCATCGCTAAATTGGTCAAATAAAAAATGATTCATTTGAGCTCCTTACACTCGTCCTTCCATTATCCGCTATTGTATTATTGCAGATACAAGGCTGGGTATTTACAGAAAGCATTTCAACTCTACTTACAAACAAAGGCGAAGATTATTTTAGTTAGAAATACTACGACTGGTTTAAAAATAGCAATAATAATAACAGAAGCGCGTGGTGTTCCCTTAGTGCCTGTGCTGGACTGGGTGCCGGTGGCAGCGTTACGTACGATAGAGCCGTACTCTTTGAGGCTGGCCGGATGCTTTGCACCGTGTATGGTAACTCTATCAGAAAAATAAATCACGAGCCTGTTTTGTCCTAAAGCACACGTTATTTTTCTCTCTTCTAAAGCAAATTTCTGTTTCATCCTTCTGACGGGGTTCATTTAATAGCGTGTGAAATGAAATGTCAACAAGAATTAGAACAAATGCCGCTGGAATTCCCCAGAGACAACCAGTTTCTGCTGGGAAATATTTCCAGCCAGCCCACTGCGGGGAGAGGTCTCAGGTGCTGCTGGCTGCTCCCAGCCCTCGCTGTGCCGCCGGAGCCCCCCGGGAGCCGCGTTTCGGGGAGGGTTCAGGACAAAAGCCTCAAACCCACCGCAGAGAGCTGGGCTCTCCTGGAGCCTTTGAGAACCTCAGCCTTAAAATTGGGGTGTAAAGCCTGCCCTGTGCTCATGGACAGGATCTGTTATCCCAGCCCCGAGGGGTTTGGGGGGCTCCCTGCGGTCCCACGGCAGGGCAGGGTCCCGCGCCCAGCTGCTCCCGGCTCCTGGGGACTGTGCCTGGCTGTGCCAAAGGGTTTTTGCTCCCCAAGGGGGGCTTGGCAGCTGCGCCCGTCCCTGGCACACGGCTGCTCAGCTGCAGCTTCGTGGAGGGTTGCAAAGGGTAGGGGCGCAGGATGTAGGAAAACCGAGATGGGCAGGAAGAAAGCCAGATTTTGCTCCTAAATTTTATTCCTAAAGCTGGGGTTGAGAAGCCTGAGCCCTGGCAAAAAAAAAAAAAAAAAGAGAGAGGAAATCTGGCTTTGAGATGGGGATTAACCGTTCCTCTCGGCTGTAAAACTCCTTCGGAGGCAGAGATGTGAGAGGCCGTCCCTGAGCTCCGGGGGGAGACCCTTCCGTCTCCTGCTCTCCCCTTCCTCACCAAAGATAGAGTCTGTGTCTGTCAAACCCTGAGTTCTCACTGCATGGCCTCATCCTGCGGGTTCTGGGCATCGCAGGTCGAGACAGGTGAGCCCCAGGCTGGCCAGGGCCGTGCTGAGCATCCTGCAGAGCCGGTCCCTGGTCGCCGTGGCAGGGATGCTCACATCGGCAGCCTGCGCGGGCAGCCGGGGCCATAAACAAAGTTCCTGCCCTTGGGATTATTACTTTTATTAGCCATAAAATCCCTTGTTTATGGGAAGTTCAAAAATGACATGAAAACGTAAATGTGAGGTATGCAAATAAATCTTTCTGACAAAATTGTTCGCTAGACTCATTATTATGGAAATAAATTTAAAATGTGACTTTTCGGAGCTGCCGAAAGCCATCGCTTTCTCCAGCTGTCGTATGCCTCCGATGAGCGAATGCCAAAATTTGTGGTGTGTGGGGAATGCTTCTCGGATGATGCTTGTTTTGAAAGTAATTCCAGTGAAACAAAGGCCACTGGATAATTAGGAAGCCTCCATTGTGCTGGGTGAGCCCGCAGTGGGCGCCCGGCACGCTCAGGTGCTCTCCCCTGATTGTGGCCCATTTACATTCTGCGGGGAGGTTGCAGAGCTGTTATTGTGATGTTGCTCACTGCATAAAGCCCAATTAATGAAAGGTTAGGATGCAATTAAAAATCGTAAAGTGTTCTTTATTTCAAAGTGCTGCAGTATGAGTTCCTGGAACATGCTACAAAATAATTTCCAGAGACAAAGGCCACTACTGCTTGGTTGTCTGTTTGTTTTGACCCCTGTAGAATTTTGTGGGTTTCTCTAAAGGGACAGGAACAACCTGCCAGCTTCAGGGGACCATTCACAGCCCCTTAGTGGATTTTTGTGCCTCTGCTTTTCAAAGGGTCTTGAATGTGGGAGCACCACATGGAACCATGATGCAGAGAGAAATGATGGGTATCATTAGTGGAATTTTCTTCTGGGGTGATACAGTGATTAGCAAGAAAACTACCAGGGAAAAGTGCTGGACTGACTCTCTGAACACAGAGCAGAAAATCTCAGTGCCACCCATTGTCGTTTGCAGGAGGTGACCTGTTCTGGTCACTTTCTGCAGAAGTCAGGGTCCTTAGAGAGACAGAATGACTTGGTCAAAGCTGCCTCCAGCTGTTCTGGGCAGGTCTGTGCCCGTGGGGAGCACAGGGGAGCAGGAAGAGGACTTGTAGTGACAGATATGTACAATCTCTTCATCAGCCTAATCTCTGAAATTTTAGACTTAATTTCCTCCCACTCCTTGTGATGTTCCACAAGTATAACCAGCCCGGGGTTTGGATTGTTCCGTTGCACATCAGCCCCTACGCACACTGGAAGGGCACTGCCCAGCACACGCCCAAAGGGGATGGGATTCCTCCCGTATGCTGACTAGTCTCACATCAACGTTAACTGAGCTGTTTTCTGACATGTCCATGCACTAAAAAAATTATGACAATTTTATTGTAAAGTCCACATATGTGATACTTCAGGGAAATGAATGAGGGGCGAAATCCATGTAAGCCTGGTTGTGTCTCTGCCTGTGGGTGCACATCCTCCGCTGCAGCTCATCACACACAGACCGATCTAACAGCACATGCTCAGCTGCTCTTGAATTATGTAAAAGTTTGAGCACTGAGAGAGGATAACAGTTCGGAAATGATGGGCTAGCAGAGGAGAGAGACTCGCGCTTCTGCCGTGCCTCTGTCATGAGTTCTGTCTCCTACCACTCCGTACGGATCTGTTGCAAGAGGGGTATCATTTCTACTGCATCTGAATAGTAACATTTAAAAATCACTTTGCATCAATTGCCAATCATTCAGGCCCTCAGTCTTTTATTTTACGGTTATGTTTTATCATATATAGCGGTGTGATTGCTTTTTACATCTTACACATAATACTCAAGAATCGTTTTCGTACCCACTCCATCTGATTTACTCCCGGCTGGATGCATGCAGGGTTATGGATGAGGATGCCCTCAGATTCACAGGATTCAGAACTGCACACGGCAGATTTTAAGAGAACTGTTGAGCCCCTGTTATGTGCTGGGCTGTTGCCTGTGACTTCTGCTCACTTGATTTTTTTTTTTCTTCACCACGTTGCTGTGGAAAGGTCATGAAATGTGTCACAACCTTTTCTTCTGGCAGAGTGTAGAGCTATAATCTATTAAAATGGATAAGCTACAGGCACAGTTCAGTATGAGGGGAGGCCAGTGCAGTGGGAGGCAGGCACAGAACGGCCGCAACCGCTTCGCCCATCACCAGCCGCCCGTCCGCAGGCGGAGCGGAGTGACAGCCTTTTGGCAGAGCCTGGTGAGACGCCTGCGTGCTGCTTTACATGGGTGCATACGTTTCTTGGCGAGATGATTCTGCAGATTTGTTATTTATAGTATTTTAGTATTAAATAATAAATCAGCGTCTGGGAAAGAAACAACTCATGCTTGCATTTTGCTAAATCATTTTCGGTCTTTCC